>NC_061117.1:38631522-38724241 GCF_002878395.1 Capsicum annuum
TTATAAACAATTAAGATTCGTTTATATTTGATGAAAACCATTATAATTTTATATTATTCCATTTAATATTATTTCATATTGTGGTAAAAATCAATTAAAATTCATTTTTATTGGATGAAAACTATTATGATTGTTCAATTATTTCATATTAATATTAGTAGCTAATTATGTCATATGATTCTATGTTTTGCTGATCATTTATTTATTTATTTAATATTATTATGAATTTTATGAAATATTATTACTATTATTATTATTATTTAAAATATTAGTGACATTTTACGAAAATCTTATCTGATAAAATCTAATAAGAATTCAAATAAAAATAGTGTTGGTAATGATAGGAATTTTCTATTTTATACCTAACAAAGACATTTTTACAATAAATTTTATTTAATAAAAACTAATAAGAATTAAAATAAAATATTCATAATTAAATATAAGAAATATTTTTTTAAACTAAACAATAAAATGATTTTATACTCCTAAGGTTGGACTATAATCTATTAGGAAAGAATATTTAAAATGAAATAAGAATTTAATTTGAATAGACTGAGGCAAAAAAAAATTAATTTAAATTGAATTGAATAAAAATACTTTTAAAAAAATGATCAAACTCTTCCTAAATTTAAGTCGATAATGAATTAATTTTGTTAAAAAATATGAAATGTATCAAACTCAAATCTTTTTAGTATATCAAAATTCTTCACATCACTTTATTTTTTTGTTATTTTAGCCTAATCTTATTTTTATGGTTTTTATGGATAAAAATTTTAGAAATAATATAATTATTTGAAAATACTATGGTTCAATTAAATATTAATGATATCATTTCAATAAGGAAATAATCAATTACAAATCAAGTGATGTATATGAAAAAGATTATTATGAAAAAAATATTCAAATAATTAATAATATACATATATATATATACATATATATATATGTATATATATATATATTTAAAATCTATATTGCATGATAAGAGTATTCATGATTTAATTTAAATTGCGTAAATCAAATTGATAAGATAATCAATTAGCATTTGAGAGACATATTTGGAAAAAAATATTGAATTGAGGTAAATCTGTTAATTTAAATGAAAAGATGTAATATATTGAATTAATAGGTAAGTACATTCTTAGAATTAATCATATAATATTTTCCTAAATTAAGACAGTTGTTTAATTAACGTTTTCTAGAAATATGAAACACAACTAATTTTAGTATATTCATCAGGTGTAATCAAATCAATTGTTTTCTTTTCTTATATGTTCCTTTCTATGTAGAGAAAATATGTGCATTGAGATTAAAATTTTACATTTAAATTGTAAGATAAAAATCTTCTAAATTAACTATTAAGCTACTCCACTTTTTTCATATATTTACCTTCCTTACTTAATCCTCTCAAATAATACATTTTATATAACTTTTGCAAGGGCTTACTCTAATATTTACTTTTTTATGTTTATGTAGGTTCTACATCTTTGCATAGAAATTTTTTTAGAAGAAATGAAGTGTGAGGTATTGTTTGAAACTTCTTCTATTTTACTTTTTTTATGTGTATCCTAAATATTTTTGAATATGTGAAATGTTTGGTCTAACTGCTGACATATATCACCTCTCTCAATTCAAGCAATTACATTAAGATAGTTTTTTTTCAGGTATAATATCAAGTAACAAATACACAAACTAGCAAGTAAGTTATTACTTTTTTGGTATGAATATACATTTTTGGCTTGTGGGGAGTAATTCATATGTTCTTATTATAGAATGATTTTAGTCTTCTCTTTATTTTCATTTTTATTTTGAATCTTTATTTTTTATTACTTCAATTATTTGAATATTTATATATTGGGCTTTGTCAATTAAATTTATTTTTTAAAATTTTGCAGTCGTTAATGCAGATGATCCCACTAAACAATAAACATGGATATTATGTTACCGTCAAATTTTAGTGTGTTGAATCAATAAATTTTATTATTGTTTGTCTATATGTTCGGTATTATCTTTTATTTGATTATCAAGTTTTAATATTTTTTAAAATAAAATGAAAATTATCAATCATTAATTTTTGAGAGAAAATTTTAAAAACTATCATAATTTTTATTCATATTTGTATAAAGGCAAAAATATCTTCAAAGCACACAAAACCATACTTTCCAGCATCATCTTTTAGTATTTACAAATTACAATAATTACAATATTTATTGCTTTTGTGGGTTAGGATTTGATTTTCATTGATTTAAGTTTGTCTAATATTTTTCTTAACTAAGATAGCATTGATTTGGTACTATCAATTTATCCAACTCTAATAAGAAATAAATGGAGAAGAAAACAAATTTTATATGAAATCTTTTTTTGACATGTTAATTTTCTTAAAAACTATTTAAAATAAGTTATATCACATATTAGTTGATAACTACACATATCAATATCATCTTTGTATATGCAAAAAATCTAATTTCTTATGTTTACATTTTCAAATTTGAGAAGAAGTTGTACTTGTGGTAACACTACATTAGATTTTAGTATGTAATATGATAGAATTTTGGTGTTGATTAAATTGGTAAGAACAATTATTTTTACACATTGCCAAAAAGGAATGCACTCTTTTGTATATGAAAAATATTTCATTACATGTCATGTGATGATATAATAGAAATAATAGTTGAAATATGATTTCAGAAAAATTCAAAACAGCAAAGTAAATCAAATTAGATTATTTAGAAACAAGAGGGTCTCGGGTATAATGAAAAAGAAAAAGTACTTTTCAAATAAGAGAGTAAGAGTGTATCAAAAGATAAAAAATTTAAAATTAGTTGAATATAATCTGAAACAAGACAACAATATTCATATAAATGTAAATCGTTTTATTAAGAGTAAAATGATAAGTTTAAAGTTAAATTATTGTTAAATATTAAAAAAATATTATCATTTTTTATTGATCAAATAAAAAGTGTATCATATAAATTAAAATTATGGGATCATAGGCTAAGTTAGATATTGTGATTAAAATTATTATGTCTCAATTTAAAGATGAGGACCTTAAGTTAAATTTGTGATATTCTATATTAAAATTTCACAAATAGTATCTTCTTATTGACTAAAATGTACATACCAATATCAATAAGCTAAGTTGATACCATAAATATCAAAGCATTTAAAAACTAATTAAAACATTTAAAAAATAAATCATCAATAAACTATACAACACAAGTTGGAAATAAAACTAAAAGATAAGAAATTTAGAGTTAACCTATACAACACAAGCTGGAAATAATCAACTTTTACTTTTCTTTATAGTAGTATTCTTTAAATGCGCACGTATATTCATCTATATAGAACATATTACATATTTCTAATTTTAACATTAAATTCTTATTCGTATCTTTTTCTTTATTTTGTTCTTCTTCTTCTGTTGTTATACTGCTAAATTCATCTCTTATAACTACTTCATATTTTTTCAATATTTCTGTTGGTGATATTTTAGTAGTTGTTGATGTTCCTTCTGTTTTATTATCAGATCTTAATACTTTTTTACTTGCTTTGGCTAGGTTTAAAAACCATAATTTTACTGTTCCTATTAATGTCCTTTCTATATATTCTCGTGTATTTGTTGTATCTATATTATTATCTAATAATTGTTTTGATATATATCCTGCCCATAATTGTATTATTTTATTTGTGTCTATTACACAGTCTAAATCTAAAAAGTTATAATTTTTATTAATTATTTATTTTGGTGTCCATTTGTTATATTCATTTTTTAGGTTATATTTTTTAAACTTATCTTTATAATAATATGTAGGTTTTCTTATTTCTGATGTACTAGGTATTATGTTTTCATCGTCTCCTTTATTATGAGTATTTATTTTTGTGTTTGTATTTTCTAAGTTTTCTTTATTAATTACTTTTTGTTTTTCATAATTTTTTAGTTTTTCTATGTTTTCTAGAATTTCTGTATATGTTTCACTACCTTCCAAATCATAATTATCTGTTTCTTCAGCATCTATTGTATTTATTTCTAATTCATTGGTTTTTGATTCTTTATTTTTTATTTTTAATTTTTCTTTAAATTGATTTATCTCGTTTAATAATTTTTATTCTTTATCTTTTTCTTCTTTTTCTTTCTGTCTTTTTCATACAAGTCTTTTAGTATTTGTAGTTCTTTTTCTAATTCAGCAATCTTACTGTTTTTAGTTTCTTCTATTTTTTGTATTTCTTCTGTGGTTTGTTGTTTTATTTTATCTAGTTCTTTTTTCTTATCTATTTCTTCGTTTTCTCTTTCTATTCTTATCATGACTGCCAACTTATCTTCTAATTTTAATTTTTCTTTCCCTAACATTAAATATAAATGTTCACCTATTTTCTTATATCTTCTTCCTAAATTAGAGAATACTATTTTTATTCTTAATCCTTCGTGATTTTCATATGTTTTTTCATCTATTATAAATTCTTCTTTGTTCATTTTATTTAAATGTATATAGGTTATGTTGATATATATATTCTAGACTATCTATTGTTGATTCTAAATTTGATATTTCTTCTTTTTGTGAATTTATTGAGTTTTTATTAACTCCGACAATTATGTTATACTGTAGTCTTTCTATCCTTATTTTTAATTCTTTACGTTTTTCAAATATTAATTTTTAATTCTTTATATTTTTGTAATTTTTGTTCATTATTCATCTAAGCAATATTGATAATATTTTGG
This sequence comes from Capsicum annuum, assembly GCF_002878395.1. NCBI lineage: Eukaryota > Viridiplantae > Streptophyta > Magnoliopsida > Solanales > Solanaceae > Capsicum > Capsicum annuum. The sequence goes on from NC_061117.1 coordinate 38,636,240, forward strand.
CGGATATCTAAATCTAATTTTATCATAATTAATAAATTAATCTATAGATCTAAATATATACGACTTCTGTAACTTTAAACAACATAGGCTTTGATACCAATAGAAGGGGGTGCGAATAACATAAATAAATCTATTATAACTCTAATGGATTTAATTTTATTTGTGCGTGGATGTTTCTTAACTTTTAAATATTTTTATTTTTAATTTATTTATTTTAGTTTTATTGATGTTCATATGTTGGGGGGTGATTAAATGGTATTTGATAAAATGCTTTACTGTAATATTCATTAGTTTTTTCTCTTAGTCTTTGTAATTCTTGTATATTATTTTAAAGGTATTCTAAATATTCTATATTTTTTGTTCTAAAATATTCAATTAAATTCTCTTTCATAAGTATTTTTGTTAAGCTTATTTCTTCCGTATCTTGTCTCCAATATTTTAAATATTCATAGTTTATCATTTTATCCTCAAGTAGTTGTAATACTGCAAATTTCTTTGTAATACATGCTATTCTTCGAATAATTCTACTATAAAGTAACTAACATAAACTTATTTTATCATATCATGATTGTCAGAAATTTATGAATTTAGCTATTCATAATCGTAAATAAATATACCTGTTCTGGTAGGTTTGATAATTCTGTTCTTTGTTTATCCGTAGCTTTTCCGTAGAAATATATCTGTTTTTTTATTAAATATTCAAAAAGTTTTTTGTGTACAAGAAAGAAGGCTTGCTTTCAACACATGAAAGTCTTATCTTTTCTTTGCCGAAGGCTTACATATTTATAAGAGGAAAAGAACTATTCATACTTTGCACGTTTTACATGTAAACTATACTATTCTTACTTTTTACAAAAAAGTCTTTCTTTTCAAAAGTAGAAAAGGACTAGACTCGTATAATAAGACAAAAACTAGGTCCTATCTTTACAAAAGAAAAAATTTTAAGATTAAAAACAAAAAACCAATAATGGTACTTTGTCCAAAAAGTCAAAAACTATACAGTCAATTTATGTAACAAAATTTTAAGACTATACATGTCATTTTAATATCTTGTCTTTTACCTCTTCCATTATTGCTCCGTGTCTTTCTATCTTTTATCCTGTATCTTCCAACTGTCATCCTTATCTTCTTTTATTCCAGTTGAACTTCTGAGATAATATTATCTTCTCCATTACATCTTGAACATAGATGGTCTAGATATTTGTGTCCTATCATTTTGCAATATCTTGTTAATAATTCTTCTGAAATAAATTCCTTCCTAATTGTTCTTGCAGTTGGTTGTTTCTTGGGTTGAGCAATGTCAGAATCCATTGTCTAGCATCTTCCATATCTGTTTGTCGTAGCTCTCTTGAATTTGAATAAATCATTTGATGATCTCTTGAATAATAGCTCCATATAGGGTTTCCGTTGATATAATTATTTGCTAATTCTTGAACAATTGTAGATATTTCAATAAGTCCTTTATTTGCATAAAAATTAGGTATCTCGATTTTAGGTATCTCTGGCTGCTGGACAATATCTTCCGGTATAATCATATCTATGGTTAATCCTATTTTTACAATTTGTATAACTAGTTTGATCTCGTCATATAATATCTCTGCTGGTGCATTATAAAACTTTATAAAAAATAAATTCCCTTTGGTTATTCTTTTATAAGTGGTGAATGCTCTATATAATTCTGGTATATCTGTTAGTTCATTTCCTTCATGGGTATATACGGTATTTAATAATACATAACTGAAACAAGTTTTAACTAAGCTTGGTTGGTTTTTGGTAGTGCGATTAACTTGTTGTAACCTTATAATTTTTGGGTTATATTGTTTGTGTTTGGTTCTTGGATATTTTTGGCTCTGGGTTTAACATTTAGATAAGTTTATATTTTGTGGATATTTTCTATGTATGCTCGGTTTATAGGCTTTTTTATCTTGGTTCAAACTTTCTCGATATGTGGTAATTTATGGGGGTATGTACAAGGGGTCTTTTTGTGTTTTTGGTATAAATGGTTTTTCAAATATCTTATTCATGTTCATGTTCTGATATATTTGTCCACTAATTCCTTTGCTTATACCTGCAATTGTAGATTGATAAACGTTATGGGTTTTATGGAGTGTCCCAACATCTTCTTTTAGCTCTGGATTTTTGATGTCTTCCGATCGACATAGCTCTGAACACTGCTGAGTTAGCCGATTCATAGCTTTAGACTTCAGTTTAACTTCATTAGTCTTTAACTTTTCTATTTCATTACCCATACTGTCCACTTTCATTGAAAGCGTAGTTAGGGCTTTGAATATTTTTTCTAAAGCATCATCTTCTATTATATCAGTCTGTGTAGCTTTGTCTTGATATGTAATCTGGAATAACATTTTTGTTAGTACTAATTACTTCAATTGTAAATGTAAAATTTAATATATTTAATACTAGTCTCCGAATCTCTTGTTGTAACTGAATTTTGTATTTTCTTTGTTAACCACCAGCGTACCTGTGTATTATCTGTTCGTACAGTAAACTTGTTATATATAATATATGGCTCAAATGCTAATAAACATTTATATAATGAACATAATTCTTTTCTATTTATTTTTCATTTTATTTATGTTTTATTAAACGTACTTGAGTAGTATCTACAATGATGTTCTAATTTTTCTTCTTCATATCTATATTTAAGTACTCCTCCATAAGTATATTCATTAGCATCTGCTTCTACTATATATATATAAATTTATTTTCGTCTGGGATTTGTAATTTTGGTAACTCTTTACAAAGTATTTTTATTTTCTAAACTTGTTTTTTATCTTCTTCGTTGTAATTATATTCTACATCCTTTTTTAATTTTTTCTGTAATGGCTTTAGGTTTTCTGCTAATTTCGGTCTATGTTCCCTTACTTGGTTTACTAATAATAAAAATGATTGTAATTTCTTTTTTGTATCTAATTCTTCTTTTGAATTTATTATTTTTTGTACTATATGTTGTTGCATTTTTACTCCACTTTTATCTATTTGTATTCCTAAGAACTCTATTTGTATTCCTAAGAACTCTATTTGTTTTTTCCTAATTTCGGCTTTCTTTTCACTTAAACTTATTCCCAATTTTTCTATTATATCTGTAAATTGTTCTAATAATTTTAAATGTTCCTCTTTAGTTTTTGTATATAGTAGTATATCATCTATGTATACTATATAATTAGATAATTGTTTAAAATAACTATCCATAAAGTGTTGGTATCTACCTGATGCATTTTTATATCCAAATGGTAATACGTTCCATTCATAAAATCCTTGTGGTACCGTAAATGCAGTTAATTCCTTAGAATTTTTATTTAACTTTAAGTGGTAAAATCCTGATTTACTATCAAATTTACGAAAGTAGTTATATCCTTGTATTTGTCTTATTTTTAATATCTTATTTGGTATTGGATAATTGTATGTCAAAGTTTTTACATTTAAATTTCTATAGTCAATCACCATTCTACTTTTTCCTCTTTTTTGTTCACTATGTTTATTTACTATAAACGCTGGGCTATTATGTTTACTATTGCTTCTTTGTATTTACTGTTTTTCTAATAATTCATCTATATGCATTTTAAATTCTTTTAAGTCGTCAAAATTATAAGTTAATAGTTTTTGAGTTATTATATTATTTTAATTATTAATTTAATTTTTATAGTAGTTTTATGTTTTTCCCATCCTTTTAATGGATCTTCACTGTATAATTGTCTTAATCTTTTTGTTATTATTTCTACCTTATCTATTGAAAATATAGTTATTTCTTTTTAATTTATCGAAAATACAACTAGTTCTACCGTGTCTTCTATATTTTTTTATATTTTTTTAACTTTTATGTAATTTTTTCACTTCCATTTATCCAATCAGTTTTCTTTCTTATTTTTTTAATAACTCTTTTTGCTCTTACTTTTTATTTACATGGTGTTGTAAACTACCAATCTGTTTTAGTTATTATATATGGGTATAATTTATTTAAAAATGACATTCCTAAAAGCATATCTTTTGATGTTAGTTCATAATTATAGATTTCTTCTATTGTTATTATTTTATCCCATATCTGTATTTTTACATTTTTAGCTTTATATGTAATTAAACCTCCTTCATTATTAAATCCTTTGACTACTATTAGTGTTTTTAATTTATCCCATTTACTTTCTGGTAAACAGTTGTATCTACATAAGTTTGCTTCTGCTCCTGTATCTATCATAGGTGTATAATACCTATTATAATATCCTTCTACCAAATACATATATTTTCATATCATGTTAAAGCTTTTCTTATGAGTAATCTTTCTTTATTATATGTTATAGATAATTGTGTATGTTCTATTTTGTATGGTTTTACTTGTTCTAACCATTTTATTCCTAATATTATGTCTGCTTTTTGCATTTCGTCCTTTATTTCAAATTCAATTTTTATTTTTCTGACTCCTATTATTATTATTTTTTCTGTCGTATCTTTAATGTTTATTAGACTCCTTGGTAAATCTGGGCATATATTACTATTAGATTTTATTTCTTCACTTTTTACTAGATATTTTGCTATATAATTTTCTTCTTGTCCTGTGTTTAAGAGTATTAAATATTCTTTTTAATTTATTGTTACTGTTATATAATATTGATTTAAATTAACTGTTGAAGTTATTTCATAACTTGTTTTTTTTCATTAGCTTGATGATTCTGGTTTTTTATGAGCTATTCTTTTGTACTTATTCTATCATTTATTATTTCTAAATCTTCTTCTATATCTATGTCTTTGTAACTATAATCATTATTATCAATTGTTTTTACAAACTGTTCGAAAGGACTTTCTATTTGTATTTTATTAATTTTATTTTTTCCTGTTATTTTATGTTTTGTTGTTAATACATATAGATTTTTACATCTTGCTGTAAATATTTTACTTCCTGGGGTTAGTTCTATTCCTGTTATTTTCCAATATAATACTTATTTTTATCCGTTATTGCTACTGAATAATTCACACTTATTATAAACTTAAATTTTTGGTATATTAAATTTCCTTTTATGGCAGTTATTATACTTTTTTCTATAGGTTTTATAATTCTATCATCTGCTAAATATAATTCTATTGGTGTATCTATTCCTTCTCTAAAACATGCTTTAATCAATATCTCTGTTCCTCCAAGGTGTACATATTTTATTGGGTCTTTATTTATTATATTATTTATTTCTTTATTAATTATTCTTATTGTTACTAGTGGTATACTACCTCTACCTTTTGCATATCTACAGTCTATTACATGTTCTTTTTGGCTTACTACGTAGTATTCTTCCTTTTTTCTACTAAATATATTTTTTATTGTTGGTATTTTAAATATTTTTTTACACTTAAGTCTAACTCTTTTTCTTTTATTTCGTCAAATATATTATTGTCAAATATTATTTTTTGATCAGTTCCTTCTTCATTTAATATTCTTCCTTTGTTATTATTTTTATATCTTCTTCAGTTATTTGACTCATTTTTATATCTTTTTCAATCATTTGATTCATCTAAATCACTATCTATTTCATTATCTGTTTTATTCTCCGAAATTTCATATATACTATCTTCACTTTCTAATTCATAATCTATATAATCTATCTGCATATATTCTGTATTTTCTATTTTTATTTCTGATATTTGTTTCTTTTTTGGGTTTTTAGGCATTTTACAATCTCTAGCTAAATGTCCTAGTTTCCCACAATTATAACAAGTACATTCTTTTATAGATTTCTTTTTCTTATATGGTCTTTTATGTTTATAATTTTTTACATAATATCTTTTTCTTGGTTTCTTATATTTATATTTTGATTTTTTTTGTATTTCTTATATTTCTTATGTCTTTTTCTTTTCTTATAATATCTTTCTTAACATCCAAATTGAGGTGCTATTTTATCTTTGCAACATGCTAAATTTCTTATTAATGTTTTTTCCATTTTTATTTCTTCTCTATATTTTTCACATAGATTTCTATACCATTGTTGTAAAAATTTTATTCTTGCTCCTAAGGTATCTACTATTTTTGCTTCATCCTAACTCTTTATTATTTTTGAACTAAATGCTTCAGGTAATTTGCTAAAATATAATCTTCTTATTTCTTTACTTTCCTCTATATTATATTTCTACTATTTATTTCATTATTAAAATTCAAAATTTTATGGCCAAAAAAAAAAATAGGCATTCGGTAATTAATTAGTAGAAAATCATATCATGAATAATTGATCATGTAAAAATGAAAACTAAGAAATTAAAGTTTTTAAGGAATAATGCAATTCATTGTTCTCATTTTGGGAACTAAAATTAAGATGAAAGTTAGAAATTTAGTAAATTAATATGAATTAATGTACTCAATTAGCATATTATAATATGATATAATTTATATTTTTTTAATATTATCCGAGCATCGCTCAAGTATTGGTACTAGTATTGTAAAATTTTTAATTTTTTTGAAAAAGATAAAAACAGAAAGAAAAATGAGAGAGAAGTTTATAGTATAGAAAAATAAACTCATCAACAAAATAAAAATTCGCATAACTAACTAACTAAAGATTCCCCTATAATACAAGAATTTGAGTAACATATTCAAAGGGAATTGTGCCCCATGTTACGTGCAGTCCAACCTCCATACGCCTCGGAGGAATCAGACAGTACCCTTACTACATTATACTATATAAAATTAGTTTTTAATGAAGAAAAATAGGTTCATTGGTTTAAAGTGAATTTGGGAAATGGCCAATCAATCATGAGAATAAAATTGGGATTCTTCAATTGATTCCTCTTTCTTTTTGGGTTTTAGTAGTTGGACCACATTGAAGGACTACCTCCTCCCTGTGACTCCTTGTGCCCTTTCATTATCCTATAAATTCGCATATTTATTTTTCTATTACCTATGTGTTCTCTAATTTGATTAATTTTTAATATTTTCAAGAGCACGAATGTTTCTTTCCAGCTAAATGATATTTGTTATGAAATATAAAGTAAGAAAAACAAGAATAGAAAGAGAAGAGAGAGTAATTATTATTCCTCTTGAGAGATTTCTTGATGGGGTGAATTACAATGAAGGAAACCTCCTTTATTTATAGGGAAAAACTAACCTAGACATTCACTATATATGGTAAGTAGATATTCACTATATATGATAATAGATTTATAACACTCCCCCTTGAATGTCTAGTTGATAGATAATGTGCCTCGTTAAAACCCTACTAGAAAAATCCCAGTGGGAAAGAAATGTAGTGAAGCAAAAAGAGTACGCATCTCTAACAATACGATATAGGCTGCCTCATTAAAAACCTTACAAAGAAAATCCATCGGGACAAAGCCTCGAAAAAAAGAGTACAACGCATATTAACTCCCCCTAATGAGAATATTCTTGAACCTTTGCATTCAGATCTTGTGCACCATCTTCTTGAAATTTGCAGTGGGAGGAGACTTGGTAAGTAGATCAGCCACATTGTCACTTGAACGAATCTGTTGTACGTTAATATCACCATTCTTTTGGAGCTCATGTGTATAGAAGAGCTTTGGCGAAATGTACTCTGTTTTATCTCCTTTTATCAATCCTCCCTTAAGATGTGCTATGCATGCTGCATTATCTCCATATAACATTATGGGTATATTGTCATATTTCAAACAACATTTTTCTCGAATGAGATATATCATAGACCTCAACCATACATATTCTCGGCTTGTTTCATGAATAACTATTATCTCAGCCTGGTTCGATGAAGTGGCTAGATAGACCGCTTTATATATCTCTAGGATATGGCAGTATCCCACATGTGAATACATTGCATGTTTGAGACCGAGATTTATGTGGGTTAAATAAATACCCAGCATCAGCATAATTAACAAGATCGATACTGCAATCTTTAGAATAAAACAAGATCACATATTTGATCCCATTTCAATATCTCATAGTAGGATCAAAATTATACCTTGCTAATAAATTAATCCGAAACCACAACCCACCCCCCGGCGAAACCACAACCCGATGCGACCACCTCTTTTTCTCCACCTCTTCTCTTTTTCTCTCCTTCCTTTCTCTTGTCTTTTTTTTCTTTAATCCAGCTGGTGAACTATATTAATGTGATTGACCGAAAGAAGCCGATGCTAGCGATGGCATAGACGTGCCGCCAAAGGGTTAGATTTATTTTATCTCCCCTACTCTCTCTACCCCCTTCTCTTTCCCTCCCTCTTTTTTCTTTCATCACTGCTATCGTTGGAAGGATTAGGGTTTTTGCCTGCTCGACTCCGACAACGGTATTAGTGTGCAGTACTGGATGACACAGGTTGGTACGACGACAATAGGTACCTAGATTCCAGTAATACACAAGAGACGTCCGACGATATTCAGGCGACGCACCAGCGGCATTATTCTGACGACTCTATTCCGGCGACCAATTTCGACAACAAATTACTGGAACCCAGTAGTAGCACACAAGAAGAGAGGACTTGGCATAAACGATTATCCCAGTGACCTCTAAACTTTGTTATTTAGTTCCTTCTTTTAGTCTAGATTAGTCATATTTTTCTGTTTCTTGTGATTTGGTTGTGACTGGTTGTGTTGTTCTTGGCTGATTATCTTGTTTGTGGATGACGATTTACTTGTTTATTTTTGTATTTCATAACAGTGTTACTTGTTTATTCTACTTGCTTGATTACTGTTACCTTGTTTACTAGCATATCTACTTATTGTGGTAGTATAGTTCCCATTATTGATTATTGGTTATCAAAACATAAGTTGCATTATTGGTTTTGTTGCTTTTCATATATTATTGGTTTTCTTTATCCCCTTTGTTAGCTCTTTTAATTTTTCTTTTCATCCTTCTTCCCCTATTTGTATAGTGGCTGTAATTGGTGATGGATGACTAGGGTCATGTCATAGGTTGGGGTCGAGGTCGAGGTTAGGTGGTGTTGGGTCTGGGTTGAGGCTAGGATTGAGTTTGGGGTTAGGGGAAAGAGGTAGTAAGGCTAGGTAGGATAAAGGAGTGTCTAGGTTGCGAGTTAGGTCTTGGAACATAGACACTTTGCAGGGTAAGTCTATAGAGCTGGTGAAGATTCTTAGAAAGAGAAGGGTTAGTATAGCGTGTGTCCAGGAAACTAAATGGATAGGCACTAAGGGGAGAGATGTGGATGGATATAAGCTGTGGTATTCAAGTAGCGTGCGACATAGAAATGGGGTAGGTATCTTAGTAGATGAAGAACTTAGGGAGCAGGTGGTAGAGTTTAAGAGAGTTAGTGATAGGTAGATGTCTATTAAGTTGGTCATTGAAGGGTCTACGGTGACTGTTATTAGTACCTACGCTTCGCAAGTAGGTTTGGGTGAGGAGGAGAAGGACTTTTGGGAGGTTTTAGATGAGGTAGTGAGTAGCATCCTGAGCACTGAGAGGCTTGTTATGGGAGGGGATTTCAACGGGCATATTGGGTCTTTGTCAAGAGGTTATGATGATATGCATGGCATTTTTGGTTTCGGGGAGAGAAATGAAGGATGAGCTTCAATTTTGGATTTTTCTAGGGCTTTTGGGTTGTGGATAGTGAATTCGTGCTTTCCAAAGAAGGAGAATCACCCTATCACATTTCATAGTTTAGTGTCTAAGACTCAGATAGACTTTTTTCTCCTTAGGAAGGGTGATAGAGTGCTATGTAAAAACTGTAAAGTGATACCTAGCGAAAATCTTTCGACTCAACATAGGTTGTTGGTGATGGACTTGGTTATTAATAAGAGCAAAACGAAGAGGAGTGTGGAGGCTCGAACCAGCATTAAGTGAGGTAGCTTGACTTTAGCTAGTGCTTTGGAAATGGGGGAGAAGTTGAAGAGTAGGTGGGCTTGGAAGAGTAAATGGGATATGGATAGTATGTGGGAGACGACTTCCAGTTGCATTAGAGAGTCTGTTAAATAGGTGTTGGTGTCTCGAAAGGTCGATCTGGAAAGCATCAAGGAGACTAGTTGTGAAATGAAGAGGTGAAGAGGAAGGTAGAGTCTAAGAAGGCGGTTTATGCTACGTTGGTGGAGAAAAAAGATGATGAGAAAAAACAGATAAATAAGGAGGAGTATAAGGTTGCTAGAAGAGAGGCCAAAGTAGTAGTTACGGGGCTAAGACAACAACTTTTGAGAGCTTATATGTGGTGTTAGAGGAGAAAGGAGGGGACAAGAAGTTGTATAGGCTTACTAAGGCCACGGAGTGGAGGTCTTGTAACCTTGATCAAGTGAAGTGTATCAAGGGAGAGGATGGTACATGTTGGTTGAGGATGCCCTTATTAATGAGAGATGGCAGTCCTACTTTCATAAATTTTTGAATGACGAGGGGGACAAAGGTTTCGTGTTGGTGGACTTGGAGAATTTTGAGGAGTGTCGTGATTATAGTTATTTTAGGTGTATCAAGGTTGAGGAGTTCAAGGGGGCTATTCGCAGGATGCGTTGGGGTAGGGCGACGGGGCCAGATGAGATTCCAGCAAATTTTTGGAAGAGCACCACTGGGGCAGGTTTGGAGTGGTTAACAAGGTTGTTTAACATCATTTTTAGGACGACAAAGATGCTGGAAGCATGGAGGAAGAGTACGATGGTTCCTTTATATAAGAACAAGGGAGACATTCAGAGTTTCAGCAACTATAGAGGCATTAAGTTATTGAGTCATACTATGAAGGTTCGGGAAAGAGTGGTAGAGTTGAGGATGAGAAGGATCATGGATATCTCTGAGAATCAGTTTGGTTTCATGCCAGGTCACTCGACCTCTAAGTCCATTCACCTCGTGAGGAGATTAGTGGAGCAGTTTTGGGAGAGGAAAAAGGACTGGCACATGGTGTTTATTAATCTAGAGAAGGCATATAATATAGTTCCGAGGTAGATTCTGTGGAGGTGCTTGGAGGCTAGAGGGGTGCCCACGGCGTACACTTGGTCGATCTAGGATATGTATGATGGGGCAAAGACTCATGTGAGGATGGTAGGTGGGGATTCAGAGCACTTTCCAATTATGATAGGGTTGCACCAAGGATCAACTCTTAGCTAGTTTTTATTTGCCTTGGTGATGGATGTTTTGACACGACATATTCAAGGGCAGGTACCTTGTTGTATATTATTTGTGGATGATGTCATACTGATTGACAAAACTCGGGGAGGAGTTAATGATAAGTTAGAGATTTGGAGACAGACGCTTGAGTCTAAAGGATTTTGGTTAAGCAGAACCAAGACGGAGTACTTGGAGTGTAAGTGTAATACCCCATGATTTTTCCTCGCTTAAATTCATCCCTAGAGTGTTAAAGGATAGCTTCCAAAACAAATACTATTTATTTGGTGTGAAATTCCTTAGATTTGGACTTTCCATTGTGTAGAAAGTTGAATTAGCTTTTCAGCGATATAAGATTTGCCTAAATTCAATAACCGAGTAGCAGTTAAGGCTATTTTGAGTTCTTATCGCAAAACACTGCTGTTTGGACCCTTAGCGTATCACGGATAAGTGTAAATTTCAAATTGGCCCATTCCATTGGCCCTCCACTATATTGGCGCATCGCGGTGAGGGTCAATTTCTCGTTTATCAATTTCCAGAGGTCCAACACGAGGATGACGCATCGTGCCACATGCCAAAATGGCATTCTAAAGGGGTACCGTGATGTCTCCGCATCGTGAAGTCTGCCCAGTTTCCATTCGTCAATTTTCAGTGAGCCACCATGATAGTAGCGCATCGCGGTGGCCACCTAAATCTGGAAAATGTATGTTTCCCAGTTTTGTATAAACATTTAAAAGGGTTATTTTGGTAAATCTCCAACCTCCAGTCCGTGCAAAAATAAAAGATTAATCATATTTCAAGCACTTTTTGCTCTTTATTCACCATTCTTTTCAAAAATAAAACCCTAGAAATCAAAAGCTCCTTCTCCAAGAAACCCAAATTCCTCCATTAATTTTCCAAGGAAATTCAAGACTAAGGATTCCTAATACAAAAACTCTAAGAATTCATCTCCAAAGCATCAATAGGAATCTAAGATTCGAGTTTCTCATAAAAGATCATCAATTTAAGATATGTGGGGTTTGAACAAGGATAATTCTTTTATCCTTGTGCCCAAAACTTTATTCTAATTACAAATTTACTGTAATTTATAAGATTTCCCATGAAATTTAAGTTAGGGTTTATACCCATTATCATTATTTGAAAGATTATGAGATTTTCCATAATTTAGAAGTTGAATTACATGACTTTATTCATATTTCTATGTATTGTGCAGTAACTACCAGATTTTATGATGAATTATAAGTGTTTACATTATCAAGCATGAATTTTTAGATGTTTTAATGTGATATTGATGCATGATTCATTAATCCCCAATTTAAGATTGTTATTTCAAGATTATTTGTGCTATGAGCACCCTCAAATAAGATTACTCACAGTTTTTGACAAAGATTTGACCTTTTGGTCCTAAGTTAAGATAAGAATCCACTTTGTTCAGATAACTTGAGATTTAAAGAATGAAAAGCATAATTGGTTTTCTTGTAAACCCTTATGCTATTTTTGAAGTGGATTTCTTAAGATTTTGAGCATAAGAATGGGAGAAGTATTTAGCACCGAGATGGGTAGGTTACTACGGTTTCAGACCCCAGAACTATGTGCCATTATAGGATTTAGATTTATTTCTACTTCTACATGGATGACTCAAATTGTTCTCACTAAGATATAAGTTCTAATATGATGGCAAGGGTAGAACAACCCTACCTAACCGGGGCCAGACATGGGACTCCATGGATGCTCACATGGTGTATGTCGGTTAGAAGAACCTCCCAAAAGATGTCCCCTACTCTTCAACAGTTTATTAATTTAAAGCTTTAAGATAAAAGCATATATTTTAGAAGTTATGGTTGTAAGATTCTGGAGCTTTAAGATAAAGTATTTTACAGATTTCAGAACTAAGTGTAATGGCTCACCAGATTTTTGTTATATGTTTTATCATTTATGATTTATGATTTTCAGATTTCAGATTACTCAAGCCTGTGTGAGTCATTTACATTTAGCATGTATGATTTTATAAATTATGATGACATTGTTTACTTATTGCATGCACCCTCATATACTTAGTATATCCTCAAAGTACTGATCCACATAGATGTCTATGTGGTACATTGTCTTACAATGTAGGTTCAGGTGCTCAGTCTCAACAACGTGAGTGATTCTCGAGCATTTCATCTATATCCCTGTAGTTGGTGAGTCCTCATAGTTCGAGGACTTATCTATTAATATTTTTATCTTATTAGTAGATGTTTCTTTATTTATTTCAGACAGGTTGAGTCAGCTGGGGGCCTGTCTCAATAACTCTCTAGATTCAGATAGTAAAGGCTTATCAGACTACTAGATTCAGTTTTAGACATTTGATTCAGAATTTAGATTTTTCAATATTTTTTTACCAAGACTTATAGCATGTTCCAGATAAGATTTTCTGAGTTATTATGATTTCATATTCATATTTCCCCTATGTTTAGATCTAGACTTATTAGAAAGTAGCCACAGTTAGCTCAGGACTAATTGTAGTTTGGAGCACTGTGTGACATCCCGAGAATTAGAATTTAGGGTGTTACAAACTTGGTATCAGAGCCTAAGGTTTAAAGAGTCCTAAGGAGTCAGACAAGCCACATTACATAGAGTCTTGATCATCGGTTTGAAGCGTGCCACATCTATGATCAAGAGGCTATGGAGCATTTTAGGAAATCATCTCTTCTTTCATGATCTATCATGCATTCAGTTTCTTTATTTACTTATAAATATTACTTTCACGTGATATAAAATGCCTCCTCATTGAGCTAACGGCCGCAGAAATAATATCCAGCCACCTCAGCCTGTAGATCCTTTGAATGAGAATGTGTCACATACGGAGTTTCGAGCTACCTTTCAGGCGTTAGCCCAAGCTATGATAGCTAATGTTCAGGGAAACCGTTAGGCCGTACTCCTACCTTAGTAAGATGGGGACTTAGCCACAGCCAGGATTCGAGATTTTATGAGAATGAACCCTCCAGAATTCTTTGGGTTAAAAGCAGATGAGGACCCATAGTTTTATCTAGATAAGGTGAAAAAGATCACCTAAATTATGCATGTTTTTGAAGAGGAGAGTATAGAATTGGCATCCTACAGGCAGAAGGATGTTGCTTATGATTGGGTGGTGATGTGAAAGAAAAGTAGAGGAGAGAATGCAACTCCCATGATTGGGAAATTTTTCAGGATGCATTCTTAGACAAGTTCTTCCCACGTGAGATGAGGGAAGCTAAGATAGAAGAGTTCATAAACCCGAGGTAGGGCTCAACAACTGTGAAGGAGTATTACCTCAAGTTCAACCAGTTGTCTAAGTATGCCCCTGAATAGATGGCTGACCCTAGGTCAAGTATGAGTAAGTTTGTGACGGGTGTATCCGAGTTTGAAGTTAAGGAGTGTAGGACTGTTATGCTCATTGGAGACATGGATCTTCCTAGATTGATGATGCACACTCAGTAGATTGGGGAAGAAAAGGGAAATAAAAGAGAGAGAGCAAATAAGAGGGCTAGAACAGGGCAGTTTGATCATGGTCAGGATAGGTCTGGAGAAGGAAGTCGTTCGCAGTTTCAGAATCCTTTATCTATGCCTACACCTTCTTCATCCAGTGCTCCTGCACCCCAAAATAGGCAATAATAGTGGGGTAAGTCTTTTATGTCCAGATCTCAGAATAGTATGAGTGGGAATCCTAATCATCCCCTGTGTGCTAAGTGTGGTAAGAATCATGGAGGTGAATATATGTGGGGCCAGAAGGGTTGATATGATTGTGGCCAGCAGGGTCATGGAATTAAAGAGTGCCCATATGCTAGACAGGGTAATAAAAATATTTGTGCTCAGACTCAGGATAATAGTGCACCAGCTCCTCTAGGTCACCAAGCTCTTCCTCAGGGCGCATCATCTAGTACCGATGGCAGTAAGTTCCAAAATTGGTTTAATACCTTACTATCCCATCAGAAGCAAGAGAGTTCACCCGATGTTATGACTGGTATGCTTTGTGTCTTTCATTTTGATGTTTATATGTTGTTACACCCTGGGTTGAGTTTCTCTTATGTGACCCTTTAGTTGCAGTAAATTTTGAGATAAATTTTAAAAAGAACCCTGAGCCTTTGTTGGTTTCTACGCTAGTAGAAGAGTCAGTTGTTGCTTAGCAAATCTATAAAAAATGTCCTATCATTGTCCTTCATAAAGTCATATTAGCAGACCTAATAGAGTTAGACATGGTTAATTTTGATCTTATCCTTGGTATGGATTGGCTTCATTCTTATTATTCTTCTATTGACTGTCGCACCCGTGTGGTGAAGTTTCAGTTTCCAGATGAGCCAATTTTTGAGTGGTTAGGTAATTCAGTGTCTCCCAAACGTCATTTCATATCTTACCATAAGGCCAGAAAGTTGATATTCAAAGTTTGCATTTATTATCTAGTTCGAGTCAAAGACACAAAGTCTGAGACTCTAACACTTCAGTCTATCCGAGTGGTTAACGAGTTTCCTAATGTTTTTCCAAAAGATCTCCCAGGGGTACCTCCCGATAGAGAGATAGAATTCGGTATTGACCTTCTCCCAGATACTCAGCCTATTTGTATACCTCCTTATCGTATGGCTCCCGCAGAGCTTAAGGAGTTAAAGGAGCAACTCAAAGATCTTCTAGATAAAGTTTTCATAAGGCCTAGTGTTTCTCTATGGGGCACTCTCGTCCTATTCATGTAAAAGAAAGATGGTTCTTTACGAATGTGCATTAACTATCGTCAGCTGAATAAGGTTACAGTTAAGAACAAATATCCCCTTTCAAGAATTGATGACTTATTTGATCAACTCCAAGGTGCAAGTTATTTTTAAAAGATAGACCTTAGATCCAGCTATCATCAGCTTAAAGTAAGGAAATGTGATATTCCAAAGATAGCCTTTAGAACTTTTTATGGTCATTTTGTGTTTCTAGTCATGTCTTTCAGGCTATCCAATGCCCCAACAGCTTTCATAGACCTTATAAATAGAGTGTTCAAATAGTATCTAGATATATTTGTCATAGTATTCATAGATGACATCCTTATGTACTCCCATAGTGAGGATAACCATGTAGATTATCTTAAAGTTGTCTTGCAAACTCTTAGAGACCATCAATTGTTCGCTAAATTTAGCAAGTGTGAATTTTGTCTAAGATCAGTAGCCTTTCTAGGTCATATTGTCTCTGCCAATGGCATTAGAGTCGATCCCCAAAAGACAGAAGCCATAAGGAATTGGACTAGACCTATATCTCCATCAGACATTAGGAGTTTCTTGGGTCTAGCTAGGTATTACAATCGTTTTGTTGAAGGTTTCTCTTCTATCGCATCTCCTATGTCTAGATTGACCCAAAAAAGTTAAGTTCGTATGGTCAGATTCCTGCGAGAAGAGTTTTCAGGAGTTGAAGACTCGACTCACTTTAGCCTCAGTTCTAGCATTACCTGATGGTACAGATGGCTTTGTTGTTTATTGTGATGCCTCTAGAGTTGGTTTGGGTTATGTGTTGATGCAGAGAGGTAAGGTCATATCCTATGCCTCTAGACAGTTGAAGCCTTATGAAACGAATTACCCAACCCATGATCTAGAATTAAATACTGTGGTGTTCACTTTAAAAATCTGGAGACATTATCTTATGGTGTGCATGTTGTTGTGTTCATAGACCACAAAAGCTTACAATATGTATTTACTCAGAGGGAGTTAAATCTCTGCCAGAGAAGGTGGTTGAAGTTGTTAAAAGATTATGACATGAGTGTGTTGTATCATCTGGGCAAGGCCAATGTAGTGGTAGACGCTCTTAGTAGGTTTTCTATAGGCAATGTTGCTCATGTGGAGAATGATAAGAAAGAGTTAGCTTGAGAAGTTCATCGTTTGGCTAGATTGGGTTTTAGGTTGGTTGATTCAGCTGAAGGAAATATTTGGGTTCAGAGTAGTTCCAAATCTTCTCTAGTTTTGGACGTGAAAGAGAAGCAAGATATGGATTCTAGTTTGGTCAAACTGAAGGAGTCAGTTAAAGACCAAAAGTTTGAGGTTTTATCCCAAGGGGGAGATGGTGTTTTAAGATACCAGAATAGATTATGTGTGCCTTATGTTGATGATTTGAGACAGAGAATTATGGCAGAAACGATGATGTACGTTATTCTATCCATCCAGGAGCTACCAAGATGTACCACGACTTGTGGGAAATCTATTGGTGAAGTGGTATGAAGAAAGATATAGCAAAGTTCGTAGCAAAATGTGCAACTTGCCAACAGGTTAAGGTAGAGCACCAAAGACCTGATGGTATGTTGAAAGAGTTTGGTATCCCCACTTGGAAGTGGGAAGAGGTGAATATGGATTTTATGACTGGTTTACCCCAATCACGACATTATCATGATTCGATTTGGGTTATTGTAGATAAATTGACTAAGTCAGCTCATTTTCTGCTATTTCATACATCCTATACGGCTGAGGATTATGCTAAGTTGTATATCCGAGAGTTAGTTAGATTGCATGTGGTTCCCTTGTCTATCACCTCAGCTAGGGGTACTCAGTTTACTTCCCAGTTTTGGAGAGCTTTTTAAAAGGGTCTTGGTACACAAATCCATCTTAGAGATGGTTAAGCAGAGAGGACCATCCAAAATCTAGAATACATGTTGAGGGCATGCGCTCTTCATTTCAAGGGTAGTTGGGATGAGCATTTTCCACTGATTGAGTTCGCTTACAATAATAGTTATCATTCTAGTATTCACATGGCTCCATTTGAGGCTCTTTATGGGAGGAGATATAGATCACCCATAGGTTGGTTTAAAGTAGGCGAGGCTGCTTCGCTTGGGCCTGATGTAGTGTATGAAGCTATGGAGAAAGTTAAGTTGATTAGAGAAAGATTGAAAATAGCCCAGAGTCGTTAGAAATCCTATGCAGATATGAGAAGAAGGGACCTCGAGTTTGAGGTTAGTGATTTAGTATATCTGAAGATTTCACCCATGAAAGGGATGAAGAGATTTGGAAAGAAGGGAAAGCTTAGGCCCCGGTATGTTGGCCCTTATAGAATTCTGAGTCGTGTTGGGAGAGTAGCTTATGAGCTTGAGTTGCCTGCAGACTTGTCGGTCGTTCATCCTATAGTCCATGTCTCTAAGCTTAAGAAGAGTATCGGTGACTCCACTGTTGTAGTTCCTTTAGAAAGATCAGATGTTCAGAACAGTCTTTCTTACGAAGAGATTCCAGTTGAGATTTTAGATCATCAGATCCATAGACTAAGGAACAAAGAAGTTTCCTTGGTTAAAGTTCTTTGGCGGAATTAGTCTGTTGAGGGCGCCACTTGGGAAACAGAAGCAGATATGCAAGCCAAGTACCCTCACCTCTTCTCCATAAACTCAGATGTAGCCAAAGGTAATACTCTTCCTTGATCCAATTCTTTTCTAATCATACGTTACATTCAGCTATATAGTTGTCCTCATGTATGTTCATGCACTCCTAGATTACTCAGAAGCTCAGAATAATTTAGATTTAGACTCGCAGTTTATTTCAGTTGTGCATGCCATCTTATATTCTCGGATTCCCTAGAAATTTCAGCTAAACTAGCCACATTCAAGGATGAATATTTCCAAGGGGGAGATAGTGTAATACCCCACGATTTTTCCTAGCTTAAATTCATCCCTAAAGTGTTAAGGGATAGCTTTCAAAAAAATACTATTTATTTGGTGTGGAATTCCTTAGATTTGGACTTTTCATTGCGTAGGAAATTGAATTAACTTTCCAACAATATAAGATTCGCCTAAATCCGATAACCAAGTAAGAAGTTATGGCTATTTTAAGTTCCTGTTGCAAAACACCATCGTTTGGACCCTTAGTGCATCGCGGATCAGTGTAAATTTCTAATTGTCCCATTCCAGTAGCCCTCCACGATATTAGCACATCGCGGAGGGGGTCAATTTCCCGTTTGTCAATTTCCAGAGGTCCAACGCGATGATGGCGCGTCGCACCATGTGCCAAAATGACATTCCAAAGGGGCACCGCGATGTCTCCGCATCGCGGAGTCTGCCCAGTTTCCATTCATCAATTTCCAGTAAGCCACCATATTGGCTACCTAAATCGGGAAAATGTACGTTTCCCAGTTTTGTATAAATGTTTAAAGGAGGTATTTTGGTAAACCTCCAATCCATCCAAAAATAAAAGATTAATCATATTTCAAGCACTTTATGCTCTTTATTCACCATTCTTTCAAAAAAAAACCCTAGAAATCAAAAGGTCCTTCTCCAAGAAACCCAAATTCCTCCATTAATTTCCCAAGGAAATTCAAGACTAAGGATTCCCAATACAAGAACTCTAAGAATTCATCTCCAAAGCATTAATAGAAATCTAAGATTCTAGTTTCCCATCAAAGATCATCAATTTAAGGTATTTGGGGATTGAACAAGGATAATTCTTTGCAATTTATGAGATTTCCCATGAAATTTAAGTTAGGGTTTATACCCATTAGCATTATTTTCAAGATTATGATATTTTCCATGATTTAGAAGTTGAATTACATGACTTTATTCATATTTCTACGCATTGTGCAGTAATTTCCAGATTTTATGATGAATTATAAGTGTTTAGATTATCAAGCATGAATTTTTAGATGTTTTAACATGAGATCGATGCATGGGTCGTTTAGCCCCAATTTAAGATTGTTATTTGAATATTATTTATTCTATGAGGACCCTCAGATAAGATTATTCACGAATTTTGACAAAGATTTGACCTTTTGGTCCTAAGCTATGATAAGAATCCACTTTGTTCAGATAACTTGAGATTTAAAGAAAGAAAAGCATAATTGGTTTTCTTGTAAACCCTTGTACTATTTTTGAAGTGGATTTCTTAAGATTTTAAGAATAAGAATGGGAGTAGTATTTAGAACCGAGATGGGTAGGTTACTACGGTTTCAAACCTCAGAACTACGTACCAACATAGCATTCAGATTTATTCCCACTTCTACGTGGATGACTTAGATTGTGATCACTAAGATAGAAGTTCTATTTCGATGGCAAGGGTAGAATAACCCAACCTAACAGGGTCCAGATGTGGGACTCCATAGATGCTCACATAGTGTATGTCAGTTAGAAGAACCTCCTAAAAGATTTCCCCTACTCTTTAATAGTTTATTGATTTAAAGCTTTAATATAAAAGCATATGTTTTAGGATTTATGGTTTTAAGATTCTTAAGCTTTAAGATAAAGTATTTTACAGATTTCAGAACTAAGTGTAATGGCTCACTAGATTTACGTTATATGTTTTATCATTTATGATTTTTGATCTTCAGATTTCAGATTACTCAATCCTGTGTGAGTCATTTACATTTAGCATGCATGATTTTATAAACTGTGATGAAATTATTTACTTATTGCATGCACCCCCATATACTCAGTACATCTTCAAAGTACTGATCCACATATATGTCTATGTGCTACATAGTCTTATAATATAGGTTTAGGTGCTCAGTCTCAATAGTGTGAGTGATTCTTGAGCATCTCCTCTACATCCCTGCAGTTGGTGAGTCCTCATAGTTCGGGGACTTTGTTATTCATACTTTCAGTTTATTAGTAGATGTTCCATTATTCATTTCAGACAGGTTGAGTCAGTTGGGGACCTGTCCTAGTGACTCTCTAGATTCAGATAGTAGAGGCTTGTCGGACTACTTAATTCAGTTTTAGACATTTGATTCAGAATTTAAATTTTTTAGTATTGTTTACCAATACTTCTATCATGTTCCATATAAGATTTTCCGCATTATTATGATCTCATATTCATACTTCCCCTATGTTGAGATCCAGACTTATTAAAAAACAACCAGGGTTAGCTCAGGACTACTTGTATTTTGGAGCACCGTGTGGCATTCTGAGAACTAAAATTTGGGGCATTACAGTAAGTTTAGTGAGGTGTCGCAGAAGGATGGAGTGGTGGTGAAGATGGACTCATAGGTTATTCAGAAGAGGAAGAGTTTCAAGTATCTAGGGTCTATGATTCAGGAAAATGGCGAGATTGGTGAGGATGTCACATATCGTATTAGGGTAGGGTGGTTGAAATAGAGGCTCGCTTCAGGAGTCTTACGTGATAAGAAGGTGCCCCTGAAGTTGAAGGTGGCGGAGATGTGAATGTTGCGATGGATATATGGACATACCAGGAAAGATAAGATGAGAAATGAGATTATTTTGGAGAAGGTGGAAGTTGCTTCAGTGGAGGATAAGATGCAAGACGTGAGGTTACGTTGGTTCGAGCACATGATAAGAAGGGGCTCGAATGCTCTAGTGCGGAGGTATGAGACACTATCTATGGATGGTTTTAGGCTAGGTAGAGGTAGACTGAAGAAATATTGGAGGGAGCTGATTAGGCATGATATGGAAAAGTTACAACTTACGGAGGATATAACCCTTGATAAAAAGGTATGGAGGACGCGGATTAGGGTAGAGGGTTAGGGGTGGGAGTGCGTCGGTAATAATAAGGGAGCATTCTTTTGTGTATGTATTTTTTTATTCTTGGTGATGTGTGATGTCTATCATTTCAGTTAGATAGTTCTTATTGTTATCTTGTGGTTGTGGTATTATCTTGTTGCTAGCGGTGTTAGTTTATTTAGCACTTCTCTTTTATGTTTATTATACTGTTATCGGTTCTAAGCCTAGGGTCTACCGAAAATAGCCTCTCTACTTCACCTGAGGTAGTGGTATGTTCTGTATACACTCTGCCCTCCTATAATACCCCGTATTTCCCTAGCTTAATTTAGCTCTAAGTATAGGAGCTATCCTATATAAATTTTTCTAAATACTCAGTATTTTTCAGTTTAGAGCTTACCATTGCATAGGAAATTCAGCCAGCTTTCCAACGATATAAAATTTGTCCAAATCAGATACTCGGGTGGAGAGTTAGAACCATTTTTGTAAAGCAGTGTGTCAACTGGCACTTCACTGTGTCGCGGAGGCCAGCCAAATGGCAATTGTCAAATTCCAGTGTTTCTCTGCGATAATGGCGCGTCACACCATAGACCCAATTTACAATTGTCCATTTCCAATAAGGCTCCACGATTCCACTGCGTCGCGCCAAGCTTCCAGGTCCCAGTTGTCATTTTCCAGTTACACGGTGTGATAGTGCCACATCGCGCCAACATGCCAAATCGGGATTTTCCAGTCAGTTCCAAGTTTTAATTTCAGGGACTTTTAAGTCCTTTTCCCTCACCCCAGTCAGCTCAAACACAAAATTTAATCCCTAATAACCTAATTAGTCATTATTTTATTTAATTTTTCCCCAAAATCAAGAACATTCTCTTGATTAGCAAAACCCTAAACTTCAAGAATCAAGGTCAAATCTCATGAACTCACCATCAATTCTCACGAATTTGTCAACCCAGGTATGTTAAGTGTTCATCCATGGGTTCCTTTCACCCATGGAGTCCAAGTATCCGATTTTAATTGCAAATTCATAATCTTTTCAAGTTATTATGATTTTAACCATGAATTCTTTGAATCTTGATTTTATACCATGCTTCAATGAAATTATTATTGTTTTCAAATCCCGTACGTTTTAATGTTATTATTCATCGAATTGAATCGTGATTTAGTGTTGTAGATGTTGAATTCATGCTATTACTTCAAGTTCCATATCATTCCTATGACTAGATTAAATTATGAGCTACAAGTGTTTGATAAAATACCTACTAGAAGGAATATTTGATAAATGTTTTCATGTTATGTCCTCAAAGCTCAATATTATTTTACTATTATTTCTTTTGAGTCCTGGGGGTTTTGAATACCCGAAAACTATAGTTGTTTACTTAGTCTCATTTCAGTATATACAGAATAGCTTTAGAATATATTATGAGCATTATCAGATCAGTCAGTTAAACTTAGAACAGTTTAGTAATCCAGTGTCATTCTGTTGGGAGTAGGATTTATCACCAACCGAGTGCAGGGATGATGACTTCCCCGTCAGATAGGTAGAGTCGTTAGTAGCAGTCCCTATACTCTAGAACTATATAGCCAACGTAGGTTATGAGAAGTCACCCGTCAATTTAGTCTTGACTATCTCACAGGGGTCACCCATTAGTTCAGGCTTAACACCCTTAGTCCTTCCGAAATAATATAGTACACCAGCTTAGTGGATCCACACAGCTAGCATTAGCACCCGTGGCACGGTACTAACACCCTTCCAACTGGGGTTACAGGTTAGACCCTAATTAGCTCAGATTGGGGCTTGTCGGTTAGATGATAGCTCCCACAGTCTTAGTTCAGTTATTCAGTTTTAGTTGCTTGACCATAGCATATAGTTACCAATAACTCAGTTATCAAATTTTTAGTATTTACAGATTATATTCAGATCATATTATATGCTTGGTCATGCATCCCCAATATTTACAGATTTCATGTATCATCAGTACTTACAGTTTTCATGCATCTTCAGTATTTACAAATTTCATGCACTCTATTTAGTACCTTATGTTATTCATATATATATTCAGACGATTATTTGTTCATGTTCATAAAACCATGCATATCATATACGCCTACCTTATTTAGCATACCAGTATATTCAGAGTACTGATCGCATACCCTTTTCTTGTGCTATGATGTTTCATATCATAGGTTTGGACGTCCAGTTCCCGGATCGCACTTAAACTTCTTAGGCTTTCAACAGTGGCAGTGGTGAGTCCTCATATTTTGAGGACACATTATTTTATTTCATGGTTTTAGTTTAATAGTTAGTTGGAGTTAGTTGGGGCCTGTGTCATTAACTCATATTCAGTCAGTTTAGAGGCTTTAGACACTACAGTCAGTTATTCCATATTCAGACTTCTGTTGATATTGTCAGATTATTTTTATCAGTTTAGCATTTACAGATTTTACCAGTTTCATTACTTAAAACCTTATGGCATAATAGTTGTTCTTCCACGTTATCATTATATTATTCAGTACTCACAGCAGGTACCAGCTCATGGGTTAGCTTGTGGTCCCTCAGGACTGTAAGCACCGTGTGATGCCCAGGGTATACTTTCGGGGTATTACACCTCTCTAGACCCCACTATGTAGGAATACACTGGTATGTTGTTGTTGTTGCTAATAAATTAATCAAAAAAGGCTATATTAGGCCTTGTAGTAATTTCAAGATACATTAGTACATCAATTGCACTAAGATATAACACTTCATAATCAGTTCAATTTTGTATATTTCTTATGTCAACAAATAATCTGTTGCTTTAAAAATTCTCCAAGAGTTCTAATAATTTTTAAGCTATAAGCTTATACAATATAAGGATTATAAATAAGTTTTCCAGAAACATTTATGTGCTTTAAACATTTTGAATCCTTAAAAAGTTTTAATATAAATTTTGTCAAGTGATAATATTCAACATTTCTAGTTTGACATCTTCAAGTATCTGGATTGCAAATGAAATAAGTATTATGTTTATTAAGATGCATCCTTTCATATCACTTGATAAATATTTATACACCAGCATGCTTAAAATAAATGTAGAATTTAGATGCTCGTAATCTTTTACAATACTGCACTAATATTGTATCAAAGATGTTGATGATATATCACTTTGTATTGGTTCAAAATGTGACATAGCATTTTGAGATCTCATCCGTTCATTATTTTCAAGTATCTGAACCTCTCATAAGGTTTCATGAAGGGTTATGTCGTAGGTTCTTCAGGAGCACATTGTCTTTTTATTATGATTATTTGCTCCTTATCCTTTTCAAAGATTATTTCATTTGAAACCGATTGGTCTATCACACTTCAAGCATGCATAGACTTTGTCCTTTAAAGACATAAAATAGGAGCACTTGCTGCTATATGAAATAGTTTTGGCATTTGACTTGAATTATCTTTTGAATTCGGATCTGATGATAATTCCTAGAGAAAATGGTATATTATCCCTCCAACCTTTAGTCGAAATCTCAACTATACACTCAACCTTTACCGGAGTCCCATTACCCCCCTAAATAATTTTTTTCAATATTTAGTAAACCCCCAATTGCTGACATGGCATGGGAGGTGAGAACACCCCCAATAGGCACGTTATTTAAAGCATTAACACTTCAAAAGAAATATTTTATATGCCACGTGTATAATACACGTCATTATTTTTAATTATTAAATAATATTATCTTTTTATTTTTTTTGTTCTTGTTTGAAAATAAAAGGAAGGGCCTGACCTTCTCTCTATTAGCCTCTCCTTCGTCTCCAAACGATAATTCTTCATCTCCAACGCCAAATTAAATTTTGACCTAGAATCAATCTCACAATGAACAAACTAGGCTTTTGTCTACACCTATTTCTATTTTTCAATAACCCACGCCTAAACCCACGAAATCAAGAACAAACTGTATCGAATTTCACACTCGAATAGATTTGTTTCATTTGTTTTCTGATGGAGTTCGACGGAACTGGTGGATTTATGGTAAGATGGATTTGTTTCGAATATTTTCATCACTATTTTAGTATTTTTTATCATTTTTTGGCATGATTTGATCAAAAAAATGAAAAAAGAAATTGATCATGATTTGAATTTGAAAGGTAGTTTCGCGGGGGTTATTCCGTCAACGTTTTCATCACTATTTTAGTGTTTTCGGTCATTTTCTTGCATGATTTGGTCGGACAAAAATAGGAAAAAGAAGCTGGTGGTGATTTGGATTTGGTGCTACTGTGTTGTTGGTTAGCTGTAGTGGGAGTTGGTTTACTCAAGTCTAAGGAAATTTTAGAAGGTGTAGCAAGGCTTAGTTTAACAAATGATATTGAATTTGAAGAGCAAAACTTCATTGCATTGATGAATGAAGCAAGAGAGAAGCGACCAAAATTGGGAGCTCCTACACCTAAAATCCCCATGAAATAGGTGATTGAAGAAGAATATGAAGGGATCTGATTGAAGAAGGGATCTGATTGAAGAAGAAGATGAAAAACTGCTAATTACCATGCTTAAATGATGCTAAGTACCATGCTAAGTATTAGGTCTTGGTGTAGTTCTACAACTGTTCAAATGATTATTGTTAAAAAAATAGAGTAGGCCCCGGCGCGTGTATACACGCATGGCTTCTTATTTGGTTTATATTGCCATGTCAGCAATTGGGGGTTTACTAAATACCAAAAAAAATTGTTTAGAGGGGGTAATGGGACTCCAGTAAATGTTGAGTGTGTAGATGGGATTTCGACTAAAGGTAGGGGGGGTAATAGACCATTTTCTCTAATTCCTAACATATTTCATAGCTGCTTATAATCTCCATCTTATGTTAGGAAAACTAACATCCATCCTCCATTTTATTTGAGAAATCCATCTTTGTGCATTATGGTATATTTATTAATCGTATACCGCACATCAAAACTATTAGATGGACAATATGTGGTTCCTGACTAAGAATCAACTTTGAGGGAGAATTAATCATAATTTATTGGTTTGATCCATACAAGTACTTTTTGTATATAATATTTCAAACCAACACATGAAACTTTGTTCTCATTAGCAATGGTTCAATTATTTATCGAAGGTATTCAATGCCAAGCCAGTATTATCAAGATGAATTATCTCGATTACATAATCTGAAAATTATGATCTTAACTCAATTTTATTGAGCAGGCAAATGAATGTCAAATTGCAGGTTAACGATAAACGTACAAGTGATCATCTTATATTGATGCATCTTAATAGATCACATGACTGGTGAACGGGCCTATATTCACTTTTTATATTTTTCAAATTTTGAGGGATCAAATTCCAACATTAGTTGGTCCAACCAACTTATCATGAGAATGAGTGGCGTAAATAATTCTTGATGAATCTTCTAATTCTTTAATACATGTCTAGTACTCAATATGCAGATCTTCGAAATGTCACAATCGTTCATGTCAACTTATGAACTTTTATACTAGTAAGCTTCAAGTTTACCATGCCATGTATTTTTTTTCCTTTAGTAAATTTCAGATTTACTATTACATGAATAAATTTCAGATTTACTACTTTAGAAGTAGATTTCAAAATAACTCTTCTCAGTTATTCTGCCTCTTTTGAAGGTTCGGAGGTGAGTTGTGATACCATCACAATCAAGTGCACGTTTGTGTTAATAAGCTTTGCTAAATATTATTGTATTCACCTTAGGGAATTGATATGTACTTAAAATAATCGAAACTCTCATTCCCCAGGAATGGAATATAATCGTGACTTAAGCCTATCAAATTTTGATAGCTTATAACCTCTTTCATGATATTGCTACTTCAGGATTACATCGAGGCATACATATCTTTCAGAGTATATTATATATCGCTACCACATTTACTTTAAGAATGGAGCAAATTGTCATTTTTCAGACTTATCATATATTGCTATCACATTCACTTCATGGAATGGAGCAAATTATCATCTTTCACCAAATGCACATTATTTTGCCTTAGACATCATAATATCATCAATATGGTGCATTGAGATTCAAACTCAATATCTTATCCGTACAAAGGCGTCTTAGGCTATAACTCGGTGGACTTGAACTCAACATCTTATCATCATAGTGCATTGAAACTTTTAACCTAATGTCTTACCTTCTTAATGAGATGAGACTTAAATTAATTATCATATCTTTTAACAATATTGTTCTTGAAATTACCTTTAGATTTATAATCTCACCTTGTTTTGGAAGAGTCTCGTGTTGATAACGTATAATGAAATATAAAATAAGAACAACAAGAATAGAAAAAGAAGAGAGAGTAATTATTATATCTCTTGAGAGATTTCTTGATGGGGTGAATTACAATGAAGGAAACCCCCTTTATTTATAGGGGAAAATTAACCTTAGGGTTTCTAACTTTTTCATAAATAGGCATTCACTATATATGGTAAAGTAGACATTCACTATATATGGTAAGTAGACATTCACTATATATGGTAATATATTTATAACAATATTTATATTCTTTTCATAATTTCTCCTTTTTTTTTTCATTTACTAGTTTAGGTGTACGCGCCTCACGCGTTTACCTCACTTTATTGAGTTCAAACGTTACACTAAATAGGATATTTGTTTAAATAATAAAGATGAATACAATAATTAAATTCAACATCTTTTGGTGAATTTATTTAATTAAACCTAACCTTTACCAAAAAAATTATCAGAGTATCGACATTCATTTACCACCTGTAAACTGCAACAAAACAATACGATGAGCAAAATAATATAATTAAATCTAACCTTTACACAAAAAATTTTTCAAGGTCGTCTAACACTCATCTACCACCTGTAAACTATAACAAAATAATACGATAATAGAGATATCAAAATAATACAACTAAACTTTACCTTTATACAAAAAAATTTCTCAAAATAGAGATAAAAATAATACAATTAAACCTAACCTTTATCTAAAAAAATTCCTCAAAGCCGACCGACATCCACCCACCACTTATAAATTCATCATGTAAACTACAACAAAATAATACAATAGTGATCACAAAGCTTCAATTTTATGAAAATAATTCTTGTCTGAGCGAAAATTTTGACCCTGAAGAATAACTTGATTGAAAAGAAAGAATATATATATATATATATATATATATATATATATATATATATACAGACGTTGAATTTCATTATGTTGACAAAAACAGTGAAGAAGTTGAGGGTTAGAAAATTAAGCATTCACTAATCTAGACATGCAACCGAATCAAGTTAGATGAACATCAATCATATTTTTTCAATAAGTAAACTGATTTTTTTAATCTAATTTAACGTGCATCTCACTATTTATAGAAGTATTTCCTTAATAGAGTCCTATTTTAGGAATATTTTTCTATCCTATTTTAGGAATATTTTTCTAATATATTATAGATATATATTATAGATTATATATAAGATTAAATTTTTTCTGGGTTGAATATGAACGTGTATGTTATAATTTAGTTAGAATAGGATTTTGATTTTTGTGTACATAAAAGAAAAATTAAATTATTTAAATTACCTTCACACAAATTATACTCCTCAAAGGATTTTGTATCTAATATGCTAATACACATTTTTTCTCACTTTTCACGATTTTTTCCCACTTTGAGGTTTTTTCGTTAGGGCACCCTTTTTTTTCTTTTTACACGCTAATTTAGGAATACATATTGATTTATTGGTTTTGTATAGGATTTTGTTTTTGTTTGTTCAAATCTAGTTAGAATAGGATATTGATTGTGCATTTGTACTGTCGGCTAAATTTATATTGATTTATTGGATTTGTAATTTAAATAGAATATGCAAAAAAATGATTTTATCTAAAGGAGAGACTTTTAATGAAGGGTAAAAAGTTCAAGCGTGATTTATAAAGCCCTTCACACTTTAAATATAACTAGTTTAGGTGTACGCGCCTTGTGCGTGTACCTCACTTTAATGAGTTCAAACATTACATTAAATAGGATATTTGTTTACATAATAAAGATGAATATAATAATTAAATTTAATTTCTTTTGAGTATGTAAAGATGGAGAATTTATTTATTAAAACTAATCCTTACCAAAAATATTTTAAAAAGTCGATCGACATTCATCTACCATCTGTAAATTGCAACAAAATAATACAATGATAGCGACATCAAAATAATACAATTCAATCTAATCTTTACGCACAAAAATTTTCTCAAAGTCGTCTGTCACTCATCTACCACCTGTAAACAATAACAAAATAATATGATAATAGAGATATCAAAATAATACAACTAAATATAACTTTTACATAAAAATATTCTTCAAAGCCGACCAATCAAGCATCCACCATCAGACATGCAATCGAATCAAGTTAGATGACCATCAATCATATTCTCCCAATAGGCAAACCGGTTTGTTCTCTAGTTTAACGTACATCTCAATATTTATAGAAGTATTTCCTTAATAGAGTCCTATTTTAGAAGTATTTTTCTAATTGAGTAGTAAAAAGAAAAATATTAATTAATTCTCCTACCATATATTTTAGAAATTCCATATATTTTAGAAAGTCTAGTAGAACTAAAAATATTAATTAATTCTCCTACCATATATTTTTGGAGTCTCATATATTTTAGGAAGTTTAGTTAATATAATAAAAATAATTAAATAACAAATTAAAAAAAGTGAAAAGACAGTTTTGTCTAAAGAAGAGTTTTTTAATGAAGGTTAAAAGGTTCAAATCACTTTTCTAAGGTCTTCACACTTTTAATTTATTATAGATTATAGATTATATATTATAGATAGAGATTAGTAAGAAGAAAAAGTATTTTTAGGGACATATTGCATTTAAAAACTTAATTCGGGTCCTTGTTTATTTCAATGGTTCTTTTAATTTTTTTCCTTTTCATTTCCCTTTTTTCTAATATCTTCCTACAGACATTTTAAAAAAGAAACACAAAATCCATAGTATAAAAGAATGAAAAATAGAACTAATGAATATTTATTTTTTTATTAAAAAAATATATAGGTAAGTGAAATTATATGTATGTTTATATGTATAATATAAAAAAATATAGAAATTGGAAAGTGAAGTAAAGTTATTTTTATTTAAAATTTTCAATAGAAAGAAATTAAAATTAAATTTTAATCAAAAATAAAATTGAAGAATTATTAGATCAACCAAATTTAGAAACATATACAAATATTGAGAAATATGCAATTTAAAATCGTTACGATGTTTTTTTCTTTTTTAATTGAGATGACAAACTAATATAAACTAAACAAAGAAAAGTATATAAAATATTTTTCACACACATATTCGTTTATAATTTAAATCAATAAAATTTTAAAATTCTTTCAAAAGTATGTTTTGTGATTTTTCTTTAAATAAAATTTGTAAACTTAAATATTTTTCATTTTGTCTAGAATAATATAATATATCTTTGGGTTATCTCTTTTTTTTTTTACTCTTCTTTTACTATTTCTTCCTACTTTTTTTTATTCAATTCATTATGTGTGTGTGTATATATATATATATTTGTTTTATGTAAGGACTGTAAAGTCATTCCGAGTGAGCATCTTTCGACCCAGCACAGGCTTCTGGTGATGGACTTGATTATCAAGAAGAGCAAGAAGTGATGGGTCGGGGAGGGTCGTCTTAGAATTAAGTGGGGTGGCTTGACGCCAGTTAGTGCGGTGGAGATAGGAGAGAAAATGGCGGGGTTGGGGGTGTGGGAGTGTAGGGGGACCTGGATGTTAGGTGGGATAATGCTACCAGCTGCATCACGGAGACTGCTAGGGAAGTGTTGGGTATTTCGAGGGGGCAGGCAGGAAGGCATAAGTGGGACTGGTGGTGGAATGAAGAAGTTAAGAAGAAAGTGGAGATTAAGAAGAGGGTGTATGTTAAATTGATTGAGAGTAAAGATGAAGAGGAGAAGCGGGTGAATAGGGAGGTTTACAAAGTAGCAAGTAAGGAGGCTAAGTTAGTAGTGACGGCTGCTAAGACAGCAGCATTTGAGAGCTTGTATGCGGGGTTAGAGGAGAAAGACGGGGAAAAAAGGTTGTATAGGCTTGCTAAGTCTAGGGAGCGAAAGGGTCGTGACCTCAATCAAGTGAAGTGCATTAAGGGGGAGGATGGTCGAGTTTTGGTGGAGGATGTTCATATTAAGAAGAGATGGAAGGAGTATTTCCATAGACTTTTAAACGAGGAGGGGGTCAGAGGCATTGAGTTAGGGGAGTTGGAGCACTTGGAGGAGAGCCGTGATTTCATCTACTATAGATGTTTTAAGGTAAAGGAGGTCAGAGAGGCTATTCGTAGGATGCGGCGGTGTAGGGCGACGGGGCTCGACGAGATTCCGGTGGATTTTCGAAAGTTTATGGGTGGGGCAGGCTTAAGGTGGTTGACTGATTTGTTTAATAATTTTTTTAAGACTGTGAGAATGGCTGAGGCCTGGAGATGGAGTACAGTGATTCCGTTATATAAAAATAAGGGCGACATTCAGATTTGCAACAACTATAGGGTAATTAAGTTGTTGAGTTATACTATGAAGATTTGGGAGAGGGTGGTTGAGCAGAGATTGAGAAAGATCATGTCTATTTTGGAGAATTAGTTTGGTTTTATGCCTGGTAGCTCGATGATAGAGGCAATCCACCTGGTGAGGAAATTGATGGAGCAGTATCGGGAAAGAAAGAGGGATTTGCATGTGGTGTTCATCGACCTGGAGAAGGCTTTTGACAAAGTCCCTAGGGAGGTTCTTTAGAGATGCTTGGAGGTGAGAGGGGTCCCAGTAGCTTACATCAGAGCTATTAAGGACATGTACGATGGAGGAAAGACTTGGGTGAGAACGGCGGGAGGAGACTCAGAGCATTTTTCAATTGAGATAGGGTTGTATCAGGGTTTGACTCTTAGTCTGTTCCTTTTTACGTTGGTGATGGACATATTGACGTGGAGTATTCAAGGTGAGGTGCCTTGGTGTATGTTATTTGCGGATAATATAGTGCTAATTGATGAGACGTGGTGGGGGGAATAAAAATTAGAGGTATGGAGGCAAACCCTGGAATCTAAGGGGTTCAGGTTGAGTAGGTCCAAGACGGAGTATTTGGAGTACAAGTTTAGTGACTAAAGGCAAGAGGATGAAGTGGTGGTAATGTTAGATGCCCAAGATGTTTGTAAGAGGGACAACTTTAGGTATCTTGGGTCTTTGATTCAGGAGAATTGAGAGATTGATGAGGATGTATCTAATTGTATTAGAGCAGGTTGGATGAAGTGGAGGCTCGCCTCAGGAGTGTTGTGTTATAGGAACATGCCCCTTAAGCTTAAAGGCAAATTCTATAGAGTGGCAGTCCATCCAGCCATGCTGTATGGAGCGGAGTGTTGGCCTGTCAAGAACTTCCATATTCAAAAATTGAAGGTAGCGAAAAGGAGAATATTGCACTGGATGTGTGGGATTACTAGAGGGGACAGAGTTAGGAATGAGATTGTCCGAGAGAAGGTGAGAGTGGCTTCGGTGGAGGACAAGATGCGAGAAGGAAAGCTGAGATGGTTTGGGCATGTGATGAGGAGGGGCAAGGATGCCCCAATTTGTAGGTGTGAGAGGCTAGCTTTGGATGGCTTCAGGAGGAGTAGAGGTAGGCCGAAGAAAT
Organism: Capsicum annuum; assembly: GCF_002878395.1. Classification (NCBI taxonomy): domain Eukaryota; kingdom Viridiplantae; phylum Streptophyta; class Magnoliopsida; order Solanales; family Solanaceae; genus Capsicum; species Capsicum annuum. Next base: position 38,669,284 of record NC_061117.1, read on the forward strand.
ACTGAAATGAAGTGATTAGACATGACATGGAGCAACTTCATCTTACCAAGGACATAACCCTAAATAGGAAGGTGTGGAGGTCGCGGATAAGGATAAAAAGCTAGGGTAAGTGCATGGGTTGTAGCAAGTAGTTAGGAGAGTCCCTATTTAGCCGAGTTAGTAGTCGTAGGACTGTGTCAATAGATAGGAGACGCTAGTCAGGAGAGTTTGGGTATGGTGGGTGGCTTTGGTCTGTGAGTGTAGGTTACTACTAGGTGGGTGTCCTATTTCATATTTCTTATTTCTTATTGCTTTTGACTCTTAGTTCTCCTATTTCGTATTGCTTTGAGTTCTATTTTACTATTTCTGATTCTTTACTCCTGTTAATCCACCCATCCTACTTCGCATTTCATCACGACTTTATTTACTATTCTTTATGTTAAGCCGGGGATCTATCAGAAATAACCTCTCTACTTCTGTAGAGGTAGCAATATGGACTGCGTATATTTTACCCTCACTAGACCCCACTGTGTAGGAATACACTGGGCTTCTTCTTGTTGTTGTTATTTATTTAAAAAAATTCTTCATATTTTTTAATAACCAGACCCAACTAATGGAATTACACTTATTGTTGTTGTTGTTGTTATTTAATATTTTTTTTAGATTTTAATTTATTTTCTTACAATATTTGTATAAATATGTACTCAATTTATTGTTCCAATGTTATTGCATATCTTGAAATTCTCTCTCTCTCTCTCTCTATATATATATATATTCCAACTCTTCTATTTTTATTATTTATTATATATACATTTATTTATTTATTTTTATTTATAAAATTTCATAATATTTTTTAATACTCAGACTCCACTAATGGAATTACACTAATGTTGTTGTTGTTGTTGTTATTTAATTTTCTTTTAGATTTTGATTTATTTTCTTACAATATTTGTATAAATATGTAATCAATTGATTGTTAAAATGCTATTTCATATCTTGAAATTATTCCTATATATGTTTGTGTATGTATTACAACTCTTCTATTTTTATTATTTATTTTAATTTTTTAATTAATATGATGACCACTCAATTTTAATATCTTACTCATGATAATTATTTTATTAACTTTAACTATATATAATAGTTTGAAGTCAAATAATTAAGTAAATCCCTTTTTTGATGAATATATATATATATATATATATATATATATATATGACAAACACTTATTTTGTTTAATCATTTATGATTTGAACATATAATAAAATAATAAAAAATTTATTACTATAATTTTTTTAAATATTTTATTTTATATAATAAAATAAAAAAAGAAAATATTATCATAGAAGAAAAAGAGTAAAAAAAGATAACGAAATTGAAGGAATAATTCTATAGAGGATACTCCTCCGTTTCGTTTTAGTTGACCCGCTTTCTAAAAATATTTGTTTCAATTTAGTTGTTCCTTTGATGAAATCAAGAGAATTTTATTATGTTCTTCCAATACTACCCTTAATATTAAATGACTAAACAAAGTGTATTTACTCAAATTTATATTTTCAAAGCATAATTAATAAGGCTAATTTGATAAAATAAACCTCTTAATTAACATTTTTTTAATGGGTGTGTCAAGTCCATAGGGGTCAACTAATATGAAACGGAGGCAGTACAAAATATTAAAGAAAAGAACATGTATGTAAACTTGTAGAGAATTAAAATAATTTATTAGGCAGAGTGTATGTTAGTAATGAAAGATAATAATTATCCTATCTTTGGCTTGTTGTGTGTATTTCCTGTGGCAATAGAGACACTTCAGGATCTTCAAAGGACAACAACAAACTACTAACGAGTTAGTGAGATTAGTCTTTCAAGCCATTCATTGTAGAGGTGCTTCACTGGTCAAGCTTAAGCATAGACTGGACATGCTTAATTACTATCCATAGCGTAGCAGCTTAGTTGTGATGCATTTGTTCATTGTCTAGGTTTTGGATGCAATGTTGGGGTTGTCCAGCATTGACAGGTTTTGTGCTTCAAGTTACTTAGTAAATAAAATCTTTTAGTTACAAAGAAAAAAGATAATTATTATCTTAAGGAAAAGGGGGAGCGGAGTAAATAAAAATCTTTTATATCCAAAAAAAAATAATTATTATCTTAAGGAAAGGGGAAGGGGCGAGGGTACGTAGGTTGGACTCGGGGGATAATGATTTGGAGGGAAATCTTAAGGAAGAGGAGGAAATTTTGGAGGGAAATAGATAATTTAGAGCCAAAGTACAATTAAAATAAGGTTATTTTATTTAATAAAGAAGGGGTGGGGGGGGGGGGGAGGGGATTTCTCTATGAAAAAACAGTAAAAGGTTAAAATAGCATTTCGGTTGTATAGTATTTCGGTTGTCAAATTTTGAATACAAATTCAATTAGTATTAGTTAGAATTTTTATGGTCAATTGATGAATTTTCAAATTAAGTGAAAAAAAAATAATCAAAGTATGGTTCTCATATTCTAAGATTTAAGATACACATGGTTTACACAAGTAACTTTTTTTTTTTTTTTTTTTTTTTGTAGAAATACGAAACACAACTTATTAAAACTTTGAAAAACATATGATTTTTCAAGTCAAAATCAATTTTACAATACTTAGAGTTATGTAAACTAAAACAATTCAATTTTTCATTAAAGTCAAAATATTTGTATTGGCTAATTGTTATAAGCACGAGTTGAGTCCTAGTTTCAATCTTATAATACGTAGAGGTACATAAATTTAAGTACTTCAACTTTTCAATTAAAATCAAAATTAGGATGTATGGTTGACTAATTATTACATTCATAAATTGCTATTCAATTCAATCTTGCAATACTTAGAGTTATACAAATTGAATCAATTCGTTTTTTCAAATAAAGTCAAACATTTTTACTGAATTATTATTTAACACATACATTGAGTCCAAATTCAATCTTATAATACTTAGAGTTATAAGACTTGTATGTTCTTCTCTCTAACTTCTCTTTAAGACTTCTAATGAATTCAGCTGACCACATTCAACCGGACCCACTTGACAAACTCAATGAAATATTGACAGCTAAGATTCCCCACTTACCTAACCAAAACTCAAAAACTACAGCGGATAGTTTAACGGCTCATTTGGTTGTTGAAACAACCCAAGCTACGGTTGAAACCACTAAACCTAACATCGAAATTGTACAACCTAGTCAAATAAACCCATCAGATAATCAAAACATCATTGGGAACTACAATCACACCCATAATCGAAACAAAAATTCTTCAATTATGCCTCAAATATCTTTTAATTTTGACCCAACCCAATCGAAAAACTCTAGAATGACCTCGATCAAGCAGTCCAACATACATAAATCCAAAAAAATACATAACATTCTGATAATGACCAGACGAGGAAGCACAACTCTGGGGGCAATTTTCACGATCCAAGTTCTCAGGTCATGATGGCGCCTACCACAACCCACCAGTAGGCAAACCAACCCATAGTCTGAAACTACTAGTAACGGACTATTTAACGATATAAGGATAAAATATGGAACAAATGACATAAAGATTAATACATAATAGAATCCCAAAACATGGTAATATCAGTACAAGAGCTTTTAAGTATAATAAGAGTACAAAAGTGAACTATCGAGAGAATTACCCTAATACAACTTATCTCTACATGCAACATAGAGATTAGTCTAATATATAAGAGAAAGATGAGTAATACTTTGAACATCAAGAGCTCACTCTAAGTCTCTAAACCATGGCTACTCCGTACAAGACACACGTCAACAGCGATAACTCGTACTATGATCTGCAAGATGCAGAAGTGTAGTATGTGTACCAAACGAATGGTACTCAGTAGGCAACTGCCAACTGAGCTCCAAAGACAAAGTAGATATATACAACATATAAATAGAATAAAAACTACACCCAAAAGTCTAGAAATCATATCACAAGTCAATGAGATAATAAGGAACAACTATCATGTGTAGGTCCAAAAGACTAACATAATAAGACTAAGGAAGCATCAAGGGTGAACCATTATTCCAGCAACATTCAATAGACGTCAATGCTATACTGTATATCCCAAGCAAATATATGAATAAAAGGCGAATGAAAGATATATAGCAATATACAAAACAAAGAAACGAATATATAATAAGAAAAAATGAAGAGGGATATATGATAATGCCATAGCTTCATATAGCAAGATATATATATATATATATATATAGATATATATACATATATAGATATGAGGCCATCTCAAAGCATAACCTAGATCATCATATTCTCATATTAAGACCTCATTATAATACTATCAGGATTTAATACCATCATACTCAGGGTTTTTAATCTACATGGCTAGACATGATATACTCGTGCATAACAATGCAATCATAAGATAGAAAAGGTCGAATACATACCTCAAATCCCAATACTAGATCAATGACCAATCTATCATAAGCTATCCATAGTAATAATTATAACAATGATAGTAACAATATGAATATCAACGTGAATAACTGGCTACTCTAGACAACCAAATACTTAGCCAAGCATATGCATACCCCCACCAGCCCAGACTCGAAAGGTTCAATCAACACACAGTAACAAAAGGCATATTCTTCACCAATATCTATGCAATCATCCCATACCAGCTAATAGACATAGGCGCATACTGGTGATAGGCGATGTGCATGCAGTAAAAAATGTAAAGTACACAATCAATATCACAACTCGTTATAACTGTCATCATCATGACCATCATCATCGTAATCAACCTCCGGCCTTTTTGGGTATCAATATTTCATCATAGTATCCTCCGGCCTTACTTCGCTTCCTTTAGTTGAGTGTTCGCCTGGAAATTGTCCTCGGATATTACCTTCTTTGAATAAGAACTTATAAAGAAGTTAGCAGCATACATATTTTCGCAAAAATATGAATATTTATTCATCAAACGATTCACCAAGTAGCACCAAATATATTCATTACGACTTAATTCTATTCATTTGTAATGGTGATTTCAATTTTAAAGGGGCAGTTTTGGTATTAACGTGAAAAGTGTTAAGTTGAAGGGTATATTTGACAAGTTTGTTAACAGTGAGGGTATAAATAACCCCATAGTATAAGAAAGGGAAAAGTTAGCCAATTAATGAAAGTAGAGGGGTATATTTGACCCTTTCAGTGAGCAAAATTCATCCAATATCCAGTTTATTTGAAACGAAGAGGAAGAAGAAGGCAACTACTAGGCCAGAATTCTCGAGGTATATTCAGTCTGTTAGAGAAGGAGGTTTTGGTGATATGTTGCAAACTACTTCCTCCAAAACCAACAATATAGTTGCTGCTAAAATTTTGATTCTTCAAAATACATAATAAAATAGTCATATGTATTACATTTTTCAGATTCTGATTTGAATGTCATAGCACGTTACAAAATGAACAAAAGTTCTATATTTCTTTTTATATAGCACTTTATTTTTAGTCTATTTATAAAAAAATTATACATCTTAATTATATTGGAAATCTTCAATCTAAACCTTTTTTTAGCATTGGGTTGAGAATTTTATGCACTAAGCGGATTGAAATATTGGGATCCACAATATGCATCACATCATCGGCGTCTAGGTGTTTATTGGTTTTGTGCGAAAATATGAATGTTTATTCGTCAAACAATACACCAAATAGCACCAAATATATTTATTACAACTTAACTCTATCCATTTGTAATGGGTGATTTCAATTTTAAAGGGGCAGTATTGGTATTAATGTGAAAAGTGTTAAGTTGAAGGGTATATTTGACAAGTTTGTTAAGAATGAGGGTATAAATAACCCTATAATACAACAAAGGGCAAAGTTAGCCAATTATGAAAGTAGAGGGGTATATTTGACCCTTTTTCCTTTAAACTAATCAATTAGCCTGCACTGCAAAAATATTGAACCAAAAGAAAAAACACATATGATCGTGATTTTTTTGCTTGAAATATGTTAACCTTTTGGGTCCAGCTATCATTTTCAACATGAAATCAAACATCAACATAAGTTTGAACTCCGTCCCATTAGACCAACCATCGATCAACTGATCCTTTGAACTTCTAAATCTTATATCTGAATAAAAATTCAATTGTATTGTTATCCTTCGATAAGGTAATTGTCTAATTTTCAAGACTTCATATTGACTCTTTTCAATTACACATCTGACTCTAATGCTTGCAAATTGACATAAGTTCTATTTTGAGTTTTACCTCATCTGTCACTCCTTTTTGCAGTTCTAAGTAAGGCATCTCCATGTCAGTAGCTCATATAGAATGAAATTTCCAACCAACTTAGCTTAATTTCACTCTTATTTTTTGGCTTACTAAAATCCCAAACAAATGGTAGAAGTTTATTTTTAGACGTTTCCAAGAAATCTTTTCTAGCCTCTCAAATCGTAACTCTTGATTTGCTTCACCTCCATAAATTATCACTTTTCCAAAGTATAAGAGCATCCATCAAAACTATGAAAAATCTTGAGTAATATTTGACAAAAAACAACTTGTTTTATTCTTACTTTATTCATCTAGAGATGAAAAACATAGACGATGAAAATCTTACTACTAAATGCACCTGTGTTTCCTTTAGTTCCTTGATTCTAACATGATATTTAAGAAAGGTCACTTTTTCACACTATTAACAATTAAAATGAAAAGCAAACCTTTAGGAATTCCCAACAGTAGTCTAAGACATGAATTTATTGCAAAACTCTACTGCTAATAAATTCAAATGGTTGCATTTGTCCCATGAAATATTATGTTAAAACTGAAAGATAAACCAAGAAGACAAAGATGCATACTCAAAAAATGAAAATCTAATGGAGCATCAGCTAAACCAATGGAGCATCAGCTAAACCCGATGTGTTCACTTTTTTATTTGCCGATTATATATCTGCCACCTTGAAACAGATATAAAAAGCATGCTAAGGACAACTTAAGAACATAGACTTACATTTGCCAAGTTATTAAGGCATAAATATTTGCAACCATACCTCCTCTTGTGTCACAGTACTTCATCAGTGTTTCTTCCTGTGAAGTCCTCGAGAAGAATGAAAGAGAAAAAATGGCTAACACCTAGAAAATCTATTAGTCTAAGAGATAGTGGAGATTTGAAGCTAAAAGAGGAGAACTATCCTTTACTTTGATGAAAGTGATAACATCCAACCAAGAAACTTATCAGACAATTATAACACATTCTGAGTCTAACTTGAGACTAAGAGAGTTGATTCAAAAAGCTATTCAGTTAGGATATCTCAAGAGAGTAAAGATTAAAAAAAGTATGGAGATGAGTGAGGTAACTAACTACCTTTACTCCAAATATGGTCCCAGGAAGAAGAGCATGCTTCTTCAGTGCAGCATGCTAGACAATTTCAGGAGGTTGATAGAAAGAGTAGCAAGACAAGATCTTGAGGTGTTGAGCTACCCACCAGATAATGAGAAAGATGATATAGTGCACTATATCTCGGAGAGCATAATAGAGTGTTGTTATCCATTGAAAAATCCAATGATAAAACATGATCCTTTGATGAAGAAAGAACTTCCGCGAGTGTAAAGAGGTTGCTATTGATTGTATGTCAAATGAAATGATGGCTCACTTCTACATAAGGATAAGCTAGAAAAGAAAGAAACCATGGTTTATAACACCAAACAGGCACTGAGTGATAAGGTTTCACATATTAAGTCACTGACCACATTAATTAGTAAGGAGGAAAAAGACGATTGGGGAACTCCCACTCAACAAAGTGCTGAATCTTAAGAGTTGCTTTTGGAGGTTTGTGCATGACTACGTAAGCATGAAAAAATCAACGAGCTTGCTGATGTGCTGAAACTATTTGGGGTTGATGGAATGTCATCTAGAGAGACAATAATCTGGTTAACGAAAAGTCTCAGGACTCCACAAAAATTGGTCAAGGTATTATGATGTTGCAAAGGATGTGTTTTTTTGTGTTGTTTGATGTCTACTAAATGAATGGACTTGAGGAACATATTTGGGAAATTTTTGCCCGCTGAAAAAACTTATGTCTTACATAAATCCGCAAGTGTTGTCGAACTAAATTATTTTTAGAGAATCGACCAAGTTCAGCTTCTTAATTCTATTGTTGTAGGACAGGTTACATGAGCCGAGGATCTTTCCAAAGTAGCCTCTCTATCTCCATGAGGTAGGGGTTACTTTCTTGTCTTTACCCATTGCTGATATGTTTGATTATGATATCACTGTATTTCACATGGTACCCTACTTACACATATGTAAAGCATCACAAACTCAATTGTTGTCGCAATTGCAGCTCAAAAGCCGAAGAACTTGCTACAGAGGTTGGATGTTGATACTGGGAATATTGTTGACAATTATGGCTTTATTGTTAATGCTGCAAGGGTTAATGATACACCGTCAGAAATTCACTAGAAGAATTTAAGATGAAGATTGCACATTTAGGATGGTCCACGCAACTGAATCACTGCTTAAACTGGTGTTAGAGTTAAAGAAAATAGCTATGTTTACATGATTTGCATCTCTAAATGATCATGTGGACCAAAGAACAAAAGACTTTACCGCATAGGATGAGGAAACAGAATGCATGTTATCTAGAATTGGAGAAGAGGCAGCTGCTAGCCTTAAGGAGCTTGAGTCTCATTATTATCAGGGATCTTATTATTGTTCTGCAGAAAGAACCAACAGTCTGCCTTCTCACAACCAAGAAAAAATGGCTTAAATATGGCTAAATTCATTTTCTCTTTTCCATTGGTTTTCCCTTATCCTCTGCCCTCCTCATGCAAAGTATAATTGTCTACCTTGGAGGTATACTTACTATGAGGTTACTAAACAAACAATCTAGTGATAAGAAATCTAATTTGGCCCCAACTTACCATTACTACCACAAGTCCTTTTACAAATGAATCATACCATATTAAGTTGGTATATGTTATACTAAATCAACTGCATCTAGCTAAGGAAATTGTGGAACACCAATTATAGTGAGGTAGCATAGTACTTCAAAATTGTACTACTACATTTTACCAGGTATATGGGAGAGAGCATAGTTCAATATTTATATCACTACTCTTTGGCATATTTTGCGTAGACCAACAGAAAACACATATCACACAATATGTAAATATATTAAACTGATGGAATACACTCAAACTGGGAATAATACCACAATTGATAACTAATAAGAAGTAACTCATAAGAAATTTAAATAGATAAGAGGTTTCAAGCTAAGTAATAGACATGAACTTACAAGTCAATTTTGATGGAGGTGTATATCGCCAAGGATTTAGTCAATAAAAATATAAAGAAGGAATCTGTCGGTCAACCACTGAAAGTGGGCTAGAATAATGAAAGAACATGAAGTATTTAGCATACTAAGAGGTTGAACCAAAAATTGTTAATGCCAAAGTTAATCAGAGAGCAGTGTAACATTACCATAGAATCAGGGGATACTATGATGCATAAAGACATGTCAATAGTTCAAAAGCAATCCAACGAACTTTAAGAAGATCGCTTTTTTTTTACACGAAAGAACATATCCTCTGCTTATTCATGCGATGAAAAATTTGATTTCATAACTGAGGAAAAAAAAGATGATTACACTTTGAGGACATTCAAAAAATTATGTGTATATGTATAGCAACAAAGCACCAAACATAGTGAAGAACATGTTTTGTTTCAACAGGTAGAAAGTTTGGATAAGGAGGAGTCACAGGGCATACCTGTTTGTTTCACGTAGAAGTTAGAGATTTGTGAAAATAGTGCCATATGTGATTGTCTTTTTCAAGTAGAGTAAAGAAAAAAATTACATCTGTTTGAGGTTGGTGTCTGTCAAAGTTCTGAGAGTTGGAGGCGCGCCTATTCACTAAGAATATAATACCGCGATGTTCCAAGGCTGGGAATTGGCTTAATTATTTTTTATTGGGTATTTTATTGGAGTTCATGCTTTAGAGATAGTATAGATAGATGACTCCGACTATTCATTTCACTCCTATATTAAAACAAAAGAAGTCAAAATGCAAGTATGAGAATCTGAATGAACAATATAGAAAAGAGGAATATATACAAATAAATTAGCATATACAGAAATATACAGATTACTAAACTGCACAATTCAACAAATAGTCGGACTATTAATATTCAACTCAAAAATTGAAAAACAGAGAAGTGTAAAGGCATGAGTCTCAAAGTTTAATTTTTAAATGTTTTCAACTATGGCGAAAACAAATAAGTAACACTTAATAAAAGTATGTCAGTAAACTAACTCAACGAGGAGTGTTGGAAGGTTGTAAAGACCTGAACTTTACTAAATGAATCTCATATAAAGAGACTTACGTTGTGAATTCCTAGATAGATAATTGCCCTAATATCTGGCTGAGCTCTAACAACGGAATTAGATAGATGGAATAGCGGCAGTGAAAGAAATCTGGATAAAAAATCACAATGGTAGAAAATGTTTAAAGTATATGAGCTGTAGCAAGTCCTTGAAAGATTGGTGTTTGAGAAGCTATACAATAGACCTATGTGTTTAATGGTGAAAAAGAAAGATTGTTGGGGCACTGTCATGGTGTTTTTATTTTTTTTAAAGAAACTTACAACTCATCTACGGGGGAGAATAATTATTCTGAAATCAAATCTATGAATGTTAGTTGAATGGGAATCAACACTAATAATGACAGATGGCATTGGCATCTTTGAGAGTAGAGCAGATGGGCTAACCCTTTGCACATGTACATATGAATGGAAATGCACATGTATCAAGTAATTGATTATGGTCTATCTACGTACAGATTCCAACAGGGCAGTTAGTGCCTATTTAAAATGATTGGAAAAAGGAAATTTAATACATAAAGTGCACCTGATCCAAAGACGGAAAGAAAGAAATTCAATAGATACGTTAATTTTAACTTACAATTCCCTACCGAGGTAGTTATCATTGTTGATAGAGTCCTGTTTAATGAGGCGGAGAGCATTGGCAGAATCGAAAGTATACTATATAGGCCAAGTGTTAGAATAAGTGAAGTTGAATGGAAATCACAATTGGAAGGACTCTGAAAATTGAAGATGGTCATATCTCCAGCCTTCCTCTTAAGCATATCGTTATATTTCACGATTCTAGGGCCCTCTGTAAAATGTTGTCCAGTCTTCTTATCAAAATAATTTATGTTGAAATTCTTACCTCAACGGGTTTATTAAGACCTTGCCAAACATGAGGTTTCTTTCATCAATATTTACTATCACCTCCTTATTGTTAAATTAAATTAAAGACTCCAGACCAAGCCTGCGAACATCTGTTTCCCCATGAACTTGATGATATCATACCAGCAGAACATGTAGGAGATTTGATGTCCAAAAAAAATGCAACAATTAACAGTGAAGAACAAAGTAAGTAAGTTTGGTTAAGGAGGAGTAACAACACATACCTTTTGGCATCCGTCAGGATTCTGAGAGTTGGAGGTAAGAATCTTCCCTAGCGTGATGTCCTAGGGCTGGAAACTTGCCTGATATGGTTTACATTAGCATTGTTGTAGCTTGTGATTGTTAGAGGTGACGCTTCGCTTGTAGCCTGTAGGCTTCAGGTTGTAGCGTGTCTATTTTTATTTTATTTTATTTTAATTTAATTTAATTTAATATATAAAGTTGGATTTTTTAAGTTGGGGTAATTTAGTAATTTCACTTTAAGTCTTTTTAGTTAGTGCTTTTAAGGTAGTATAGATGTATACCATAAAAAATTTTTAGGAGTAGGAAACTTTGCTTAAAAGTGGACAAAAGAAAGGTTTTCTAAAAAAAAATTGACAATTATTTCTCGGCTAAATCAAAAGGGAAGAAAAAAATTAATTTTCTAAAAAAAAATAAAAAGAGTCGGCTCCTAAGTTTGCTATTGTAGTTTTATGGAAAAACAAGTACAAAAATGTATGGATATGTGAAAAATTATATTAAAATACAAATTAGTATTCTTTTTGGTTTATAAATCCTCTTCTTCTATAAAAAGTATTATAATTTCATATTTTTCTTCATCGATGTTACTCAGTTTTGCTATTATAGTATTATTTTGTGGCACTTTAAAGGTCGTTGATGAATGTCAATCGACTTCAAGTAATTTTTTTTGTGTAAAAGTTAGGTTTTAATTGTATTATTTTGATATCTCAATATCGTATTGTTTATTGTAATTTACAGGTGGTCGATGAATGTCGGTCAACTTTGAGGATTTTTTTGTGTAAACGTCAGGTTTAATTGTATTATTTTGATATCTGTATTATCGTATTTTTTTGTTGTAGTTTACAGGTGGTAGATGAATATTAATGGACTTTGAGGAATTTATTTAGATAAAGGTTAGGTTTAATTGTGCTATTTTGATATTTTTATTATCGTACTATTTTGTGGTAGTTTACAGGTTGTTGATGAATGTCGATCGGCTTTGAAAATTTTTTTGTGTAAAGATTAAGTTTAATTGTATTGTTTTGAGATCTCTATTATCGTATTATTTATTGTAGTTTACAAGTGGTCGATGATTGTCGGTTAGCTTTGAGAAATTTTTGTATAAAGGTTAGTTTACAAGTGGTAGATGAATGCCATTCAAATTTGATAAAATTTGTAAGGTACACGTTAGGTTTAATTGTATTATTGGGATATCTCTATTATCGTATTAATTTGTGGTAGTTTGCAGGTTGTAAATGAATGACGGTCGGCTTTGAAGATTTTTTTTTTATAAATATTAGGTTTAATTGTGTTATTTTAATATTTATATTATCTTTTTATAACTTCCCATAGATAGATTTTCGGAGAAATTTTGTTAAGCAATTTGAATAATTCTTGTTTTTGAGTAGAAGAAAGAATTTGTGTTCCTAAAAAGTTAATAGGGAGTATAACGAAATATCATGGACTGATGTAACTCACAATGGGGTCAAAAGAAGAATGTCACTTTCTTTTTAGTTCTGTAACTGTGAGATGTAAATTATCATATAAATGAAAGTGAGAGCAAGTTGGCCAAATATCATAAATCCCTGAATTTTCACTTTAATAAATTAAAAAAGAGTTAGTTTAATTAATTAAAATATGTATATGTGTCTTTCATTCAATTTTTTATGCTAATACATCAATAGTTATAGAATTAAAAATGATATATATATATATATATATATATATATATATATATATATATATATTAAAATAATATATATTTGTCTCTCCATTCACATAGAAATTTACTAAAATTATTTGATTAGTGTGAGAATATTTGCTCAAAAAGATGTGTATTTTTTAATATTAGTTTTTCAATATTTATGTCACTTGATCAAATCATATTAAATATTTTTTTCTTTTCTAAGACACTATTTTTTTTTTGTTTTCTAAATTCATGTAACAAACAAAATTTTAATATTGTGGGTGAAGTGCAGACAAAGAGCATGACTATATTTGAAGCAATAGATACGAGATATCGATTATTTGATCAAGAAGAGGGATTGAATTGACATAAATCTGCATGGCAAATCTTGCACTTTTAGGATGGAACCAAGTCAAATTGCGCAACTTTATGAATTATCAAGCACTAATCACGGCTTATTGAAGACATCAACCGTAATTTAAGGGGTTATCAATGTATTTCACCTGCCTCATTTGTATCTTAGATATTTACAATAATTATATAATTAATTAAATAAATTCTCTATCTTTACATATTCAAAAGATGTTGAATTTAATTATTGTATTCATCCTTATTATTTAAACAAATATCATATTTCTTGTAATGTTTAAACTCATTAAAGTGAGGTACACGTGCGAGGTGCGTACACCTAAACTAGTTAGAAAAATGACCACAAAGGAATAATATTTGTCTCCGAATACTAATAAAGACATAACTACTATAGAAAGATAGAGGTGAACTTCGGACGTATTAATGTCCAACCGCTACCTTGGAAGCTCCAACAATCGCCCGAGTCAAGCAAGCTGAGGCGCACTCGAGCTAGGACCTGCACTGAAAGGGCGTAGTAGGCATGAGTATGGTCTACTTGTACTTGGTAGGTATCATAGGTCGACGAAGCAAAGTAGTAAATGAAGCATACAAAATATACACTAAGGACACGTCACTTGCAATTAAAAATGTCTCACAACGGTAGCCCACACCGCTTGCACTAACAGTTCTAATATATCGCACATATATTGCAACATCACACCAAGATAGAATAAAAGTACGTATTATATCACATATAAGAAGAGCAAGGGGGAACATGCATATAAAAGATCATCAAATACAAGTAAAAGAAGATACGATAAATACATAGATGATAAGTCAATATGGCAATACAACACAACATAATATAAGAAAGTAAGTGCAATATATATATATGATGATGATGATGATGATGATGATGATGATGCAGGAGGTTGTCGCATGACCTCCGGGATCGTCGCACGACCCCCGGGATCGTCGCACAATCTCCATATACACCTACAGAGGAAAACTCCCAACGCAGGACCCATGGGGGGTTCGTCAACCCGTATACAATCCACATATATCATATCTTCTTTCTGGAACATCCCTCGAAAAAGGTGTTATCAGGTGTTGCCAGTGTTTCTCAAATGTTGCCACGGTGACACCAATGTTTTATGAATGAGTATGAGGTGAAGATGTAATGCTCACAACCAATCACAATGAGTATTTCCACAACCAACTACATGATATATTTCCACAATCAACCACATGATATATTTCCACAACCAACCATAATGATACATTTCCACAACTATGTGAACCAATATTCACTCATTATTTTCGTTTCATTCATGAATTTTCACATGTCTCATATTCCAAAAAAGTATGAATATAATCATAATACACCAATGGTACCACATTAAGCATTTTATCAATACAATACAATTATTCACATATATTTAAGGTTATTAATGTCACATAGGACCCCACACGGTCACATATATCACATAATATCCCAATTTCGACAATTACATTACATATAGGCCCCCACACGGGCACAACACATAGATAACCATTTTTCATGATTAGTGACCACCCTTAACATGCATTTTGTACCATCATTTACTGCCTAGTCCAGTCTGAAAGAGTTAAGCCATGACCTACTTCAAAAGCTGAAATCGATCCGCTACACTTTGAACCCACAATCTTACTCTCCACGAAGAATCTCGAAATACACTAAAAATATAAAATATAAAATCTACGCATCAAATCTACGCATCAAAACAAAACCAACGACATCAATATTGACTACTTTTGGTTCGGGGTCAAAATGAACTCCCGAAATGGGTTTTCAAAAAAGAAGGGTAAAATTGAAACTTTACTTCAAAACGCGTTTCCCATATTTTTAGGAAACTACATATGAAAACTCCAGTCAAATCGAGTAAAAAACAAGGTTCAAATCGAAGAAAAACTATTTTTGAGCTTTACCGGGTAAAATCTTTGAAATTCGGGTTAAAATTAAGAATCGGAGTTGTTTTAAGGGTTAAATTGATAAAAAAAAAACTAGGAATTATAAGATAAAAAATATTATTCTAGAGAAAAGAAGTGAAATTAGGGTTTAAAATCAAGCCCTAAGATTTTTGAGATTTTGAAAAATTAATTAAAAAATTACTAAGAAAAGGGTGAATTCTTACCTTAAATCAGTAATAAAACCAAAAAAATGAGTGTTAATCTAGCTTTCCAAGCTCTCACAAACTTTAATTTAAGCTCTCACATTATTTTAGGGTTTAACTCCCAAGAGACAAGATGAAAACGAGCAAAATGGGTCAAAAAGAGGTGAAAATCTGCTATTATAACAGATTTTCTGCAATAATAGTTTTTTTCTTGGTCGATTGGACTTCGACGGAGTTCTGGGATTCGTTCGGAGTCCGATACATGCAAATGAACTATCCAACTATACTAAATTCGATATTACAGACACGATGGCGATATCAAATTTTCAAAAAAAACATTATTTTCACAAAGTTGACCCCCAAAATTCGAAATCATAATTTTCCAAACCAAGGGTCAAAATGAAATTTAAAAGTCGTAAAATCATACCAAACATGCTAACACCCTAAAATCAATATTTTGGATCTACTGGCAAAGTTTGATTTTCCATCCGATGTCATTTCGATCAAATATGGGTCCCAAACTCATATTTTCAATTTTTCAACTTTCTGATCAATAGGTAGAAATGAGCCCGGGTGCACCGGGACTCGAACCAAACGTTTGAATAGCCTAAAATCGATATTACAGACCTGTCAGCGCAATCTGTTTGTCCATCCATCGTACGAATCAAGAGATATCCACATAAGTCCAAAATAAGGATCTCGAAGCTATCAAAAATCACAATATTGCATAAATGATACCAAAATGCATCAAAAATCATGTCAATCACTCCCACACCCCAGAAATACCATAATGCAGCTATGGGGAGGGGTAAAATAGTCAAATCATAAAAAAATCATAAATTTAACATATTTCATTGAATTTTTAGGTCGTTACATCATCCACCACTAAAAATCTAGTTTGTCCTCGAACTAAGACAAAAGAAATACCTAAATCAATGAAGAGCTGAGGATAAGAACTATGCATATCAAACTAAACCTCCAAGTATCCTCATCTACAGGTCAATATCATCACTGAACCTTAACCACAGGGATAACTCTAGAGCGCAACCGCCTAACATCCCTAGCCAAAATGGAAACCGGCTCCTCAACAAAGGACAACCGCTCATCTAACTGAACCAACTCCCAATAAATGACTTGAGACTCATCAGGAATATAGCGATGAAACATAGAAACATGAAAAATTGGATGAATAACTGATATATAGAGGGCAAAGCAAACTCATAAGCCACATCACCAATAGTCCGAAGAATCTCAAATAGACTAATATACCTGGGGATAAGCTTGCCCTTCTTCCCAAACCTCATCACACCCTTCATGGGTGAAACTTAAAGAAAAATATGATCACTAGTACCAAATCTCAAGGCATGAAGTATACGATCAGCATAACACTTTTGCCTACTCTGAGCTGCTCTAAGTCTATCCTAAATGACCCGGACTCTATCCAAAAACTCGTGAAGTAAGTCCGTACCTCAAGGTCTCACCTTTTAAACATCGAACTAGCTTACTGGGGAGAGACAATGCCTCAAAAAGACCCATATCAATACTGGAATGGTAGCTAATATTATATGTAAACTCTGCTAAAGCCAAATGTTGCTCCCACTGACCACCAAAATCCATCATGCATACGCGAAACATATCCTCCAAAACCTGGATAGTTCGCTCTAACTGGCCATCAGTCTGGGGTTGACACGTTGTGCTAAGATCAACCCGACCACCCAAATCATTCTAAAAAGTCTTCCAAAAGTGAGATATGAACACAGAACCTAGATCTGAAATAATGGACATCGACACACCATGAAGATGCATAATCTCACGAATGTAGATATAGGCCAATCTCTCATCACTAAATGAGACCTGATCTGGAATAAAATGGCTAACTTTGTCAATCGATCCAAGATGACCCAAACACTGTCAGAATCATGAGATGTACGAGGCAAACCAGTCACAAAGTCTATAGTGATTCGTTCCCACTTTCACTCGGGAATGGGTAACCTCTAAAGTAATCCACCAGGTCACATATGCTCGGCTTTCACCTGCTAACAACATAGGCAATGAGCCACAAAATATTCTATATCTTGCCTCATACCATCCCACCAGTAATGCTACCTCAAATCACGATACATCTTAGTCACCTGGATGGATAGAATATATGGAATAATTGGCCTCCTCCAAGATCAATCTAATCCAGTCATCCACTCTCGGCACACAAACTCGGCCTCCAATCTGCAAAACTCCTTCTGGATCAAGTGAGGCTTCCTTAGCCTCCCCACTCAATACCTTATCTTGAATCAACCTCAATCCAACATCATCAAACTCATGAGCTCGAATCTGCTCCATCAAAGAAGATCTAGCATCCACAAATGCCGAAACACACCTTGGTGTCGAAATATCAAGCCTAACCATCTGGTTAGCTAAAGAATGAACCTCTAAGGCCAAAGGATTCTCCTAGGTTAAAAGATGCGCCAAGCTACCCATGCTAGTCGACTTTCGGCTCAAGGCATCCGTAATCACATTAGTTTTACCTGGATAGTAGAGAATAGTCAAGTTATAATCCTTAGCAACTCAAGCCAATGGCGCTACCTCATATTAAGATCTCTCTGAGTAAAAAAGTACCAAAGGCTACGATGATCTGAGAAGATCTCACAATGGACTCCCTATAAGTGGTACCTCCACAACTTCAAGGCAAATACAACTACGCACAACTCTAAATCATGCATAGGATAAGTCCTCTCATGAGGCTTCAACTAACAAGATGGATACGCAATTACCCTGCCCTCCTGCATCAACATAACAAGTAACCCAACACCTAAAGTATCACAAAAGATGGTAAAGCCCACGCCCTTCTTGGGCAAAGCAAATATAGGAGCTGAAGTCAACAAATCCTTGAGTTTTTGAAAGCTCGCCTCACAAGAATTGGACCACTGAAAAAAAATCTTCTTCTGCATCAACTTGGTCAATGGATCTGCAATACATGAAAACCCTCAACAAAACACCGATAATAACCTACTAATCCAACAAAACTCTGAATCTCAGTAGGCGATGTAAGTATAGCCCAATCACGAACCACGATAATCTCGGTTGGATCGACCATAATACCTTCATTAGTCACTACATGACCCAAGAAAGAAAAAGACTCCAACAAAAACTCCCACTTAGAGAACTTAGCATACAACTTCTCATCCCTCAATCTCTAAAGTACAATCCATAAATGCTCCCCATACTTAACATCACTCTCAGAATAAACCAAGATATCATCTATAAATACAATAACAAAGAAGTCGAGATACGATAGAAACACTCGATTCATCAACTCCATAAACAGGGTAGGGGCATTGGTCAACCCAAAGGACATGACCAAGAACTCATAATGATTATATCGAGTCCGAAAATCTATTTTTGGAATTTCTGAAGCTCTAATCCTCAACTGGTGATAATCGAACCTCAAATCAATCTTCGAAAACTGCAACACCCTGAAGCTGATCAAATAAATCATCTATATGAGGAAGAGGATACTTATTCTTAATCGTCACCTTATTCAACTGTCGATAATCAATACACATCCGCATAGAGCCATCCTTTTTCTTTATAAATAAGACAGACGTACCCCAAGGTGAAACACTAGGTCAGATAAATTCCTTATCCAACAACTCCTGCAACTGATCCTTCAATTTCTCAACTCTGGTGGGTCCGTCCTATAAGAAAGAATCGACATGGCCTTGGTGCCCGACTTAACACCAATCACAAAATCAATATATTGATCCAGAAGCACACTAGGCAAGTCCGTAGGGAACACATCCATGAACTTCCAACTAACACGGACAAAATCCAAGAAAGGAGGCAAAACAACACTGGTGTCATGAATATGAGCCAAGTAAAATAAACATCTCCTCTTAACCAATTTATGAGCCCGAACATAAGATAAAATCCTCTTAGGATCCGAATGAAGTGTACCCATCCAAGCTATCCTTGGTACACCAACCAAAGCTAAAGTCATAGTCTTAGTAAAATAATCTAAGACAACATGATAAGGATCCAACCAATACTTACCCAAAATAATATCAAAATCGACCTTATTTAACATAAGTAAGTCTACCAAAGTTTCACACTCGGCAAAAGTCACAACACAAGATTGATGCACCCAATCCACCGCTAAATAATCACCTACAAAGGTAGATACGCGAATAGGCATAGAAAGAGGCTCTCTAACAGAATCAAAACTCAAAGCAAAATACGCAGACACATAGGAGAAAGTCGATCCGAGATCAAATAATACAAATGCAGGTTTGAACAAACGGGGATGATACCTGTAATCACAGTATCAGAATCCTCTGCCTCAGGTCTGGCAATAATAGCTTAACACTAACCACAACCCCCAATTGCTTAGGTGGTCCTACGACCACCCACCACCTGGGTGGCTCCACGACCACCCCCTCAAGCTCTACTACCTCTGTCCCTTGCACCTCTAGTAGCACCCCTACCTCTTATAGCTAGAATAAGAGTAGCCCAAACCACTAGATGGGGATGGTCCTTGTCCATATGTCCAATCTCATCACACACATAGCAACCTCTATGATCAGTCTCAAAATAAGAAGGTATAACTAAGACCGAACGGCCACTCTGAACTACTAAACTAGAAGATCCACCACCTAAACTCTGTAAAGACGCCTTCACTATCCTACCATGGTATTCATGAGAACCTCTAAAATCTCTGCCTCGAGAGGTTTGACTCCTGAAGTCACCAAAATGTCACGCCTTCTTGGCGCCTCCTTGAAATGCACTAAGAATACCCTCTATCATCTTAGTATAATCCACAATACTCTGAAAAAAATTCCTAAACACAACCATCTGAGACGAAGCTAGCTAAAGAGAAATATCCAAACCCTTTACGAACTTCTGAATCTTCTCAAACTCGATAGAAATGCTATCATAGGAATATCTAAACAAGGCATGAAAACGTGCCTCATACTCAACAACTGTCATGAAGCCCTTCTCCAAATGATCAAACTCATCCCACATACGATCTCTCAAACTGAAAGGCACAAATCTCTCTACAAAAGCCTCGGCGAACTGATCCCAAGTCATCTCGGGAGAGTCATGGGTCTACAATTGATAAGCGACCTCTACTAATCTCTCTCTGCAAATCTCAATTTATAAAATATAGTATAAGCTATACCATCTACGCAGAATGAGTGAAACACAACTCAAAATAAAAGGAATAAAAAACTTCACACGATAAAGAATAAAATAAGAAAAGTTTCCTAAAGAAGTCCTATAGCCTCTTGAAGATAGATACGGATGTCTACGTACTGATCTGCGAGAATCTATTTGACATCTCGTTCTTACACCATTGAGACCAATGAAACCTGGTTGATCTAATACCAATTTTTCACGACCCAAAAATGAGGGTCATGGTGGCACTTGTCACGGAGTACCTTGACAAGTAAGCCTATCACCTAAACTGATACAAAAGAGAAAAAGACAAAAATATTTCAAGGTAAGGCTTCTAGAATAAAGCTGAACCATATAAGTAATCATAACAATTTGAAAAGAACCTATTCAAAATACTAATCATGCCCAAAATCAGCTGTCAAAAGTGTAAGAACTACTAATATAACCCAGAAGTCAGATACATTAAAAAAATAACCACAAAGAAATAATATCTGTCTCCAAACACTAATAAAGACATAAATACTATAGAAAGATAGAGGCAACTTAGAATGTATGAATGTCCAATCGCTACCTTGGAAGCTCTAACAATCGGTCGAGTTAAGCAACCTGAGGCGCACTCGAGCTAGGACCTGCACCGAAAGGGCACAGTACGCATGAGTATGATCCACTTGTACTCAGTAGGTATCATAGGCTGATAAAGCAAAGTAGTAAATGAAGCATACAAAATATACACTAAGGACACATCCCCTGCAATAAGAAAATATCCCACAATGGTAGCCCACACCTCTTGCACTAACAGATCTAATATATCTCACATATATTGCAACATCATACCATTATAGAATAAAAGTACGTATTATATCATATATAAGAAGAACAAGGGGGAACATACATATACAAGATCATTAAATACAAGTAAAAGACGATACGATAAATACATAGATGATAAGTCAATATGGAAATACAACACAACATAACACAATAAAGTAAGTGCAATGTATATGATGATGATGATGATGCACAAGGTCGTCGCAAAACCTTTGGGATCATCGTACAATCCCCATATACACCTACGGAGGCAAGCATCCCAATGTAGGACCTATGGGGGTTCGTCAATCCATATACAATCCACATATATCATATCTTCTTTCTGGAATTTCACTCGAAAAGGTGTTATCAGGTGTTGCCAGTGTTTCTCAGATGTTGCCACAATGGTACTAATGTTTCATGAATGAGTATGATATGAAGATGTAATGCTCACAATCAATCGCATTGAGTATTTCCACAACCAACTACATAATATATTTCCACAACCAAACACATGATACATTTCCACAACCAACCACAATGATACATTTTCACAACCACGTGAACCAATATCCACTCATTATTTTTATTTCATCCATGAATTTCCGCATGTCTCATATGCCAATAAAGTATGAATATAATCATAATACACCAATGGGAATGCATTAAGAATTTTAACAACACAATATAATTATTCACATGTATTTAAGGCTATTAATGTCACATAGGACCCCACATGGTCACATATATCATATAATATCTCAATTTCGATAATTACATTACATATAGGCCTCCACACGGGCACAACACACAGATAACCATTTTTCATGATTAGTTTCCACCCTTAACATACATTTTATACCATCATTTACTACCCAGCCTAGTCTGAAAGAGTTAAGCCATAACCTGCCTCAAAAGTCGAAATCGGTCTGCTATACGTTGAACTCACGATCTTACTTTCCACGAACGATCCCAAACTCCACTAAAAATATCAAATATGAAATCTATGCATCTAAACAAAACAAACGACACCCATATTCACTACTTTTGGTTCGGGATCAAAACAGACTCCCAAAACGAGTTTCCAAAAAAGAAGGGCAAAATTGAAACTTTACTTTAAATACATGCTCCCCATATTTTTAGGAACCTACAGCTGAAACCACAAGTAAAATAGAGTAAAAAATAAGGTTCAAATCGAAGAAAAATTATTTTTGAGATTTACTGGGTAAAATATTTAAAATCCGTGTTAAAATTAAGAATCAGAGTTGTTTTAAGGGTTAAATTGATGAAAAACTAGTAACTATAAGATAAAAAATATTATTCATGGAAAAAAAGGTGAAATTGGGGTTTAAAATCAAACCCTAAGATTTTGGGGTTTTGCCAAATTAATCAAGAAATTATTAAGAAAATGGTGAATTCTTACCTTAAATCCGTAATAAAACCAAGAAATGAGTGTTAATATAGCATTCCAAGCTCTCACAAACTTTAATTTTAAGCTCTCACACTATTTTACGGTTTAACTCTCAAGAGACAAGATGAAAATGAGCAAAATGGGTCAAAAAGAGGTGAAAATCTGCTATTTATAGCAGATTTTCTGCAATAACAGTTTTTTTGTTAGTCGATCGGACTTCGACGAGGTGCCCGTGATTCGTTTGGATTCTGATACATGCAAACGAACTATGCAACCATACTAAATTCGATGTTCTGGACACGATAACGATATCACATTTTCAAAAAAAAAATACTATTTTCACAAAGTTGACCCCAAAACCTGAAATCATAATTTTCTAAACAGAGGATCGAAATGAGATTTAAAAGTCGTAAAATCATACCAAATATGCTAGCACCCTAAAATCAACATTCTGGATCTGCTGGCAATGTTGAATTTTTCATTCGAGGTTGTTTCGATCAAATGTGGATCCCACACTTATATTTCCTATTTTTCAACTTTTTGATCAATAGGTTGAAATGAGCTCGGGTGCACCGGGACCCGAACCAAAGGTCTAACTAGCCTAAAATCAATATTTCAGAGCTTTTGGCATAGTTCATTCTTTCATTCATCGCACTAATCAAAACATATCCACATAAGTCCAAAATAAGGCTTTCAAAGCCATCAAAAACCACAATATCGCATAAATGATACCAAAAAGCATCGAAAATCATGTCGATCACTTTCACACTCCAGAAATACCATTATACAGCTACGGGGAGTGGTAAAATAATTAAATTATACAAAATCATAAATTTCACATATTTCATCAAATTTTTAGGTCGTTATAGAGATACTTAAG
The DNA here is from genome assembly GCF_002878395.1 of Capsicum annuum. Taxonomy (NCBI): domain Eukaryota; kingdom Viridiplantae; phylum Streptophyta; class Magnoliopsida; order Solanales; family Solanaceae; genus Capsicum; species Capsicum annuum. The sequence continues at coordinate 38,693,161 of NC_061117.1, forward strand.
TTCTAACAGATTCATCATTAATGTTTATAAAAAGTATAACACATGTGGTTCAGAGTAGATTACGGGACAAAATTCTCACGCCACAGCAGAGGTACTTTGTCAATATTTTCAGAATAGGTTCCCCAATGGCAAAGGCCCTTCTACAAGTGATATGGCCAATCAACTTCTTACAGAATTGGGTATTACAGTCCGTTATTGGAAGATATATACGGCTATAGAAATTTTCAAGGACTTGGTTAGGGGGACACACGAGCACGGGTATGTAGTCCTCGATACTTACCATTACATGCTTGAGTCCATAAATCCCGAAAGTAAGATGGCACTGCATATTGATGTAAATAGAAGGTTCAAGTATTTGTTTGTATCCTATGGTGCTTGGGTTCTTGATTTTCATAATTTAAGAAAAGTCATAGCCATCGATGGGACTTTCTTGAGGAGCAAGTATAATGGAATTTTGCTAGCGGTGGTGGCACATGATGCGGAGAAGCATATTTTTTTATCACTTTTTGTATAGCAGACAAGCAATGCTATACCTCATATGAATATTTTTTTAACAAATGTGAAGTTGTGTCGAAGATACCGAAGAGTTGTGTTTTATTTCGGATAGGCATCCAAGTATCCCAAAGATGGGTTCAATTTTCTATACTTCTGCTCACTTTGGTTGTTGCATGAGGTATCTTGGAGATAATATTCAAAACAACTTTCACAACAAAAGGGTCATGCCCTTTTTTATAGAGCAGCTAAAGCATATAATAGAGATGAGTTATTTGACCATTTCAATCAAATAATGGATATGCATCCCAAGGCAGCAGAACATCTCATATGTATCAATTTTGAGAGATGGAGCTGGGCATTTTGTCTGGCAAATAGGTACATTTTTATGAATTTAATGTCTTGTTTGAATTACAAGTTTAGTATGATGCTATACTAAGTGATTCTTTTGTATAGATATAATATTATTACGTCAAACATAGTTGAATTAGTGAATTTATTGTTTGGTGATGAAAAAGAATTTCCCATTGTGGTGCTATTTGATGAAATAAACAAGAAGTATGACAAATTATTTTGCGAAAAGCGTGTGCAATTTTCGAATGTAGGAACCGAATTTGTTCTAGAAGTGGAAAAACAAATATCAACGAACATCAGTTTGGGAAATAAGTTATCTTCTCATCAAATAGCAGATTACAAGCTCAGTATCGATGGTCATGGTGATGTTGCCACGGTCAATCTTCAAACAAGATCTTGTACGTGTATAGTTATTGACTTATACAGAATACCCTATCCACATGCTATGGCAGCGCTGTGAGCCCAATACTGTGCACAATATGGAACTAAAATCTATGAGTACTCGTCTCCATATTATTCAGTGGAAAGACATATAATGGCATATAGTGAGAACATTAATCTGGTACCTTCCGAAGAATCTTGGGTTGTTCCTGTAGAGCTTTTGGGGAGATTAATACCTCCTCCATATATTTATCCAAGCACTATCAAATCGGTAAGAAAGCGATATAAGAGGAGGCGTGGAGTCAGAGAATCATCCCCATCAAGAAAAAATAAGTGCTCCGTATGTAAGAACGCTGGCCAAAAAAGAACTACATGCCTGGATCGTAATCCACCATCATCGTTGTAATAGTAAAACTTATGATTTTGTTTGTTATGAACTTTGATATTTTTAACTCATTATTGTGAACGTAAATGTTATTATTTGTTATATAAAATATCTTTTTATTAACTTGTCTATCAATAAAAAAAGGTAAAATAGAAACTAAATACAACAGACCACAAATTATTTTCAGCAGATTATCAATCTGTTGCAACAGATGGATATTTGCTGGAAGAACACAATACAGTTCATCAAATTGGAATGTGTTCCTCCAACAGATGACCAATCTGTTTCAACAGATGATCCATCTGTTGAAAGAACTCAAACTCTTTCTATTGCTACTGGATTCAAAATTGTTCCTTATATCAAACCATCGACATGTTTGTTGAAAAGAAAAAATAAAGAAAATGAAAATTAAATAAGAATTAAAAAGTCACACTCGACCAAACATAAATTTTTCATTAAACAAAAATAAAATACGTTAGGTAGGTAGATCCGATATGTAAAAATAAAAATCATACGCTAAAAGAAAAAACATAACTTAATTATTATTATTATTATTATTATTATTATTATTCGCAGCCGGCCAATCGTCAACCGGTAGCAGCAGGACCCTCCTCAACCCACAAATCTCTCGGAGTATCCTTGCTCTCATGGTGCCCAACTCCCATTGTAGGTCATTAAGCTGCCTCTGAAGTTTCTGCATAATGTTGCACAGAATAGCAATGTCCCAAACAGAATCAGCCATTTCTAAAACATGCATGAGTTGACAAAAAATGTAAACACAAAAGTAAAGAAAAGAGTCTGAATGTAATACAACGTATACTATCAACTGGTAGATTTACACAGATACACAAAAAAATTACCTCATCAAGAAAGAAATCTGATCTTTGAATAGAAGTGGTTGAAGATGTAATATGAAAGACAAAATGCAAGAAATAAATAAAGTGTAGTAGAATGAACGAGTGAGGAGGGACCTATTTATAGAGAATTGAATTTGAATGTGTTAGGCAAAAAGGCACAATTGTTCACCTCCATTTTATTAATTGCATTCAAACTGGTGACTTTTTGATTTTCTGTGCAAAAGTCATGACTTAAATAAATCAAGCTGGTGAATTTTTTATTATTGTGAAAAGTCATGACTCTTCAGCTTCTTAATATTTATTAGTTCTTAAAATTAAATAACCATTTTTCTCAATTAAATAATCAAAGACTTCTCACCTTTTCAATAACCATTTCTTTTAATAATATCCATTTTTATTGAATTTTGGGAACAGATGGTCAATCTGTTGTATCAGATAACCCATCTATGGCAACAAATATTTCATTTGTTGCAATAAATGGTCTATCTGTGCAACAGATGATCCATCTATGCAACAGATGATCTATTTGTTGCGACAGATAGGTTATCAGATGAAACAGATGGACTATCTACTGGGAGTCATCTTTTTTAATAATCTCCATATACCTTAGTTAATTCAAAATGATGACTTTTTTATTATTTAAATTTAAAGAATAGATGTAAAAATAAAAAAGGTGAAAAGTCACAACTTTTTCCTTTGCATCAGTTAATTAAAAATAAATAACCATTTTTTACGATTTTAAAATATGTTTATCATTTATTTCCTTATTATTTATTTATGAACTATTTTTCTTTATTAAATAATTGAAAAGTCATGACTTTTCACCCTTTTCCTTTCAATAATCCTTTTTTTTTATTAATAATCATTTTTAGTCAGTTTTTCCAATAGATGGACCATCTGTTGAAATAGATGGATCATCTGTTGAAACATATTTGTCATCTGTTTGAAGAACACAAATAGTGGCAAGAACTATATTGTGTTCTTCCAGCAGATCTGTGCAACAGATGATGTTCCATTTGTTGCAAGAAGGGTGTTTTGTGTTTTTCCAATAAACGACCCATCTGTTGCAACATATTGGTCATCTGTTGGTTGAACATAATGCATTCTGATGAACATATGGGTAATCTGCTGAATATATTTTTTGTAGTCTATCATATTTAGTTCCTATTTAGTTGCCTCTTTTTATTGATGCACAAGTTATTAAAAACATATTTTATATAATAAATAATAACATTTACATCCCCAACAATGAGTTAAAATTATCAAAGTCCATATAAAAAACAACACGAGTTTACTAATACAACGATCATGGAGCATTACATACATAGCACTTATTTTTTCTTGACGGGAATGTAGTCCTTTGACATTCAAGATGGTTGCCCGTTGAGCCTCCGTAGTTTTGTACACTAATTCAAAATGGGAACTGTAGATTAAACACTGTTTGACATTGATGGGGTAGGAATAATAAGGTGCATGCAGATGGATGGATCTACTTTTATGCGTGAGAGTTATGTATTACTGATCAGGTTATCGTGACAACACAAATAATGTTCAATAATTTTGTGAATGTAGTTTTTTACTGCTTAGGCATTAATCATTAAAACAAGATCATGCATTTTATAGTTAAGTTTTATAGCTGCGAATTGATAAGGCCAAAGGGTTCCAAGAAGGTGGTGTCGATCCCCTGTTACAATTGAATAACGGTTTTGCTCATGTTTATGCATTAAGTTCTGAAACGGGATTAATATTTGATGACATTATAGATATTCAATAGTGATTGGACCAACTTTAATGATACAATGGACTTTTAGAAGGCCTTCAAAACCTCCCACTGCAGCAAACAAGAATGGAAAATCAATAGAAATTTCCCTGGTCCAAAATTATATGGATGTGTTGCTCGAGGAGACTATTATGCAATAGAAGGTGCTTGGGAGAATACCTTTGTGGAAATAGGGATGTGGAGAAGACCATATATCATCTCAAACCTTGTTTAAGAAGAAACACAGGGCAACAAGTAAGGAACTTCTAGCCAATTTGGCCAATGAAATTGACTTAAAAGATAAAAAAAGCCAAATGAGCTGCAAATATGAAAGTGTATCCAAAAATTAAAATTCGTCAGTCGTTGTTGAAAAAAAAAAAGTAAAGTGGACTGGAGCTAGACACTTTTCTAGGAAACTGCGACTATCTAACATTGAAGACCCACAAAGAGCGGGATCAAAACTTTAAGGAAGCAACTTGGCGAGCACCGAGGATTGATAAGATTTTTAGTCAAGAATGAAACTTAAACCAACAACTCTAGAAGTAAATATAAGGGAAGCCAAGGCATCAATTTCTGAAGTCTAACTTGTATCCCATGCCTTCTGTTTGTGATTCTAATCAAGTTAATAGAAATAGAACCACAAGCATGCCTTATTTTTCCACTGCCTATGACCTGATCAGAACCACAATCAGAAGGACTGGGATGCAAGTTTAACTTCAGAAATTGCCACCTTGGCTTGATCTCTTATTTTTACTTTAGGAGTTGTTGGTTCAAGTTTCATTCCTGACCGACAAGCTTACCACCCTCAGTGCTCGCAAAGATACATCTTTAGAGTTTTGATCCTGTGCTTTGTGGGTCATCACTCAGGACATGCTAGCTAGTCACAGTTCCCTAGCAAAGTGCACAACTCTAGACCACTTCACCATTTTTCTTTTACAAAATTGACTGATGGATTTTTCTTTTTGGATACACTTCCAATTTTTAGCTCATTTGGTTTTTTCATTTTTCATGTCAATTTCATCGGCCAGATTCGCTACACGTTCCTTGCTACCCTGTGTTTCTTTTTTAATAAGGTTGACTTGATATATGGTCTTCAGCACCTCCTCTTTCCCTCGCAGATTTCTCCCAAGCACCTTCTGTTGTATAAACTTCACCCGAGCAACCCATCCATATAAAGTTAGACCAGGGCAATAACTATATTAATTTCCATTCTTGGTTGCAGCAGTGAGGCTTTAGAGGACTTTTAAAATTAGTTCAATCACTATTGAATCTTTGCACTGCCACCAAAATTTTAGTCTTTTCTCCTAACTTGACACATAAACATTAGCAAACCATCATTCAATTGTAACAGGGTATCAACACCACCAACTTGGTCCCCCGGCCTTATCAGTTCGAACCTATCAATGTTAACTGTAAAATGTAATATCTTGTTTGAATGATTAATGCCTAATCGGTAAAAAAGTTCATTCACAAAATCAGTGTACTCTATGTGTGTTTTCACAATAATATGATCAGTAATACATACCTCCCACATATGAAGTGGTTCCATCTGCAAGCAGCTTATTCCTATGAACCCATCTTTACTCTAGCCTTTTATGTTGGTCGGGAAAAAGTTTATCCATTTTCACTTTCTTTTCTTTTGGGAGAAATCTTTTATCTACAAACAAGATAAAAACAAAAATAACATTACAATTGATGCATACATAGTTTTAAAAAAGAGTATAACAAAAAATTCAATAAAAGGATAACGCAAAAAACCCATCTATTGCAACAAGTGACCTATCTATTACAACAACTGACCCATCAATTGCAACAGGTAGGTCATTTGTTGATGAAATCAAATAACCCTTGCTACTGGTTTGATTTCTTTCAACAGGTGCTTCGTTTGTTGCAATAGAAAGGTATTCCAACAATCAGTTACAACATATAGGTAATCTGTTGGAAGACCGATACTGATTCATTAGTTACAACAATTACAATACTAATACCACCAAAACCACCAATACCAACACCAACATCAACAATAAAGAAACAAAAAAGAAATAACCAACAAGGCTTTTTAAGTTCTTCCATCAGATAACTTTTTCAAAAATTTTAATAAAAACAACGGTTCATTCATTCAAGACTGAAAAGACACCTTTCCTTCAATTTTCTTAATAAATAAGATATAGGTAATGGAAAAATAACTAAAATCAACAAATGCAAATACTAATTTAAATAATCAATGTAAAAATATTATACTCACGACTTCAATTTTCATTATAGAAAACATGATAAATTTGATGAAACAGACAAAGAAGAAGACAAGAAGGCAAGAATAATAGCAGAGAGCGCAGATCTAATAGTGAACCATACCTGGATGTCAAAAGCAAAGGTATCAAAACACCAATTTCAGTCGAGAAAAGATATATATTGATTGAGATCCAAAAGGATCCTCAAGCGAAAGAGGAGATAAAAAAGAGAACATAAAGAAAAAATAAGAGACATTTGGTTTTATCCTAAAGATGAAAGAAAGAGAAAGAGAAAGAGAAAGAGAAAGAAGAGAGATGAATTCTTTAATATGTGGTTAAAGGAGATCAGATGAGTTTAAATATTTATTAATAATTTATGATGGTGAAACTCTTTGAGGAGAACTCTTTGGAATAGTTGATAGGATTTCATCCAACAGATGGTTCATCTGTTGCACCAGATGGTTCATCTATTGCAGAAAAAAATCAGTAGTAAGATTTTGTTCAATAGAACAACAACAATATCACCATTTAATATCAAATACACTATTTTTACCAAGAACAATAATAAATCTACCCAGAACACAAACAACAAGAACATCAACAGTGACCAAAAACACCAAAATTGTTGTTTTGTTTGTACAAACACAAACAACAAAAATCATACTTCAAAAAACTCAATAGACACCAATAAATTGAATCAACAGTTCGACAACAAGAACTACAATAACAAAAAAAATCATATTTCACTTCGAAAAGAAAAGAGAAGAAATACTAGCAATTAAGTTTTTGTCCAGTCCTCATTTCAACTTTAAGCAACAAATATTGAAATTGTTAACCAATACTAGAAAAAAAGTTGGCTGAAGTTCCTCTTTTTCTTAATAATGAAAAAGCCCAAATTTTTTACCTGTGAAAGAAGAAAAGGGAGGATGAAGAACTCGAAGCTGTTGTCGCCAGAGAGAAAAGATGTCACGTCGATTGGAGGTTGAAAATCTAAAAGGAACTCAAAGCCTAACTATTTGTCGTCGGTAGGTTGAAGTCGTCAGGGATTGAAGGGAGAAATTTGCAGAACTGTTGGTTGTCTATTAGATCTATTAAATATCTGCGCACCCCCCTACAAATGGTATCAGAGCCCAGCAATTTAAAGAGTACGGAAGAGAAATATATGTTAGAATTAAAATTAGAAGATAAATTGACAGCAATGGTAAGAATAGAAAAAATAAAACAACAAACTACGGAAGAAATACAAAAAATAGAAGAAACTAAAAATAGTAGGATTGCTGAATTAGAAAAAGAACTACAAATATTAAAAGAGTTGTATGAACAACGACAGAAAGAAAAAGAAGAAAAAGCTAGAGAACAGAAATTACTGGACGAGATAAATCAATTTAAGGAAAAATTGGAAATAGAAAACAAAGAATTAGAAATAAATAATATAGATATTGAAGAGACAGAGACAGATAATTATGATTCCAAAGATAGTGAAACATATACAGAAATATTAACAAATACAAAAAATTTAGAAATCAATGAAAAACAAAAAGAAATTAATGAGGAAAACTTAGAAAATACCCACACAGAAATAAATACTCTTGATAAAAAAGAAAATGAAAATATAATATCTAAAACAACAGAAATAAGAAAACCTATATATTATAAGAATAAGTTTAAAAAATATAATGAATATGACAAATGGATACCAAAATAAATAATTAATAAAAATTATAACTTTTTAGACCTAGACTATGTAATAGATACAGAAAAAACAATACAATTATGGATAGGATATATGACAAAACAATTATTAGATAATAATATAAATATAACAGATGCATCGGAATATATAGAAAAAACCCTAATAGGATCAGTAAAACTATGGTTTGTAAATTTAACCGAAAATAGCAAAAAAGTATTAAGAACTAATAAACCTATAGAAGGAACATCATCAACAACAACTAAACTAACACCTATAGAATTATTAAAAAAATATGAACCAGCTATAAAAGATGAATTTGGTAGTACGACAACAATCGAAGAAGAACAAGATGAAGAAAAAGATACAAATAGACATTTAATGTTAAAATTAGCAATATGTAATATGTGTTATATAGATGAATATACTTGCGCATTTAAAGAATATTATTACAAAGGAGCATATAGTATAGAAGAAAGTAAAGAAATAAGAAAATTATATTTTAATAAATTACCCGAGCCATTTAGTTCGAAAATAATAAAAAGTTGGGAAGAAGAAAAAATAGTAGATACGTTAGGAGCAAGAATAAAATATTTACAACAATGGTATAGAAACTTATGTGAAAAATATAGAGAAGAATTAAAAATGGAAAAAACATTAATAAGAAATTTAGCATGTTGCAAAAATAAAATAGCACCCCAATTTGGATGTGAAGAAAGATATTATAAGAAAAGAAAAAGACATAAGAAATATAAAAAATATAAAAAATCAAAATATAAAAATAAGAAACCAAGAAAAAGATATTATGTAAAAAATTATAAACATAAAAGACCATATAGAAAGAAGAAATCTATAAAAGAATGTACTTGTTATAATTGTGGAAAGTTAGGACATTTAGCTAGAGATTGTAAATTACCTAAAAATCCAAAAAATAAACAAATATCAGAAATAAAAATAGATAATACCGAATATATGCAGATAGATTATATAGATTATGAATTAGAAAGCGAGGATAGTATATATGAAATTTCAGAAAACGAAACAGATAATGAAATAGATAGTGAAATAGATGAATCAAATGACTGAAGAAGATATAAAAATAATAATAAAGGAAGAATATTTAAATGATGAAGGAACGGAACAAAAAATAATATTTGACAGTAATATATTTGATGAAATAAAAGGAAAAGAATTAGATTTAAGTGTAGAAAAAATATTTAAAATACCAACAATAAAAAATATTTTTACTAGAAAAAAGGATGAATATTATGTAGTATGCCAAAAAAAACATGTAATAGACTGCAGATATGCAAAAGGAAAAGCTAGTATACCACTGGTAACAAAAAGAATAATTAATAAAGAAATAAATGATATAAAAAGTAAAGGAGATCCAATAAAATATGTACACCTTGGAGGTACAGAGATATTAATAAAAGCATGTTTTAGAGAAGGAATAGATACACCAATAGAATTATATTTAGCAGATGATAGAATTATAAAACCTATAGAAAAAAGCATAATAACTGCCGTAAAAGTAAATCTAATATATCAAAAATTTAAATTTATAATAAGTACAAATTATTCAGTAGCAGTAACAGATAGAAATATAGATAAATCACTAGTATTATATTGGAAAATATCAGGAATAGAATTAACCCCAGGAAGTAAAATATTTACAGCAAGATGTAAAAATCTATATGTATTAACAACAAAACATAAAATAACAGGAAAAAATAAGATTAACAAAATACAAATAGAAAGTCCATTCGAACAAATTGTAAAAACAATAGATTATAATGATTATACCTATAGAGACATAGATACAGAAGAAAATTTAGAAATAGTAAATGATAGAATAAGTACAACGAAAAGAATAGCTGATGAAAAACCAGAATCATCAAGCTCATCAAAAAGAACAAGTTATGAAACAAATTCAATAAGTAATTTAAACCAATATTATATAACAGGAAAAATAAATGAAAAAGAATATTTAATACTTTTGAATACAGGACAAGGAGAAAATTATATAGCAAAATATTTAGTAAAAAATGAAGAAATAAAGACTGATAATGATATGTGCCCAAATCTACCAAGAAGTTTAATAAATAATAAAAATATAGCAGAAAAAGAAATAATAATAGGAGTTAGAAAAATAAAAATAGAATTCGAAGTAAAGGAAGAAATGCAAAAAGCAGATATAATATTAGGAATAAAAAGGTTAGAACAAGTAAAACCATATAATATAGAACATACACAATTAACCCTAACATATAACAAAGAAAAGTTATTCTTAAAAAGAGCCTTAACATGAAATGAAGATATATGTATTAATGAAGATAGTAGTAGAAGGATATTACAGTAGATATTATACTATGATAGATACAGGAGCAGAAGCTAATTTATGTAGATATAATTGCTTACCAGAAAGTAAATGGGATAAATTAAAAACACCAATCATAGTTAAAGGATTTAATAATGAAGGAAACCTAATTACTTATAAAGCTAGGAATGTAAAAATACAAGTATGGGATAAGATATTAACAATAGAAGAAATTTATAATTATGAATTAACATCAAAAGATATACTTTTAGGAATGTCATTCTTAGATAAATTATACCCACATATAATAACCAAAACAGACTGGTGGTTTACAACACCATGTAAACAGAAAGTAAGAGCAAAAAGAGTTAATAATAAAATAAGAAAGAAAACTGATTGGATAAAAGGAAGTGAAAAAATTACACAAAAGTTAGAAAATATAAAAAATACTGAAAATACAATAGAACTAGTAGTATTTTTGATAAATAAAACAGAAATAACTATATTTTCAATAAATAAAATAGAAATAATTCAGAAAAAATTAGAACAATTATATAGTGAAGATCCATTAAAAGGATGGGAAAAACATAAAACTACTATAAAAATCGAATTAATAGATAAAAATAGCATAATAACCCAAAAACCATTAACATATAATTTTGACGATTTAAAAGAATTTAAAATGCATATAGATGAATTATTAGAAAAACAATATATACAAAAAAGTAATAGTAAACATAATAGTCCAGCATTTATAGTAAATAAACATAGTGAACAAAAAAGAGGAAAAAGTAGGATGGTTATTGACTATAGAAATTTAAATGCAAAAACTATAACATATAATTATCCAATACCAAATAAGATATTAAAAATAAGACAAATCCAAGGATATAATTATTTTAGCAAATTCGATTGTAAATCAGGATTTTACCATTTAAAGCTAGAAGAAGAATCTAAAGAATTAACCGCATTTACGGTACCACAAGGATTTTATGAATGGAACGTGTTACCATTTGGATATAAAAATGCACCAGGTAGATATCAACATTTTATGGATAATTATTTTAAACAATTATCTAATTGTATAGTGTACATAGATGATATATTATTATATACAAAAACCAAAGAAGAACATTTAAAATTACTAGAACAGTTCATAGATATAATAGAAAGATTGGGAATAAGTCTAAGCAAAAAGAAAGCTGAAATTATGAAAAACCAGATAGAATTTTTAGGAATACAAATAGATAAAAGTGGAGTAAAAATGCAACAACATATAGTACAAAAAATAATAAATTCGAAAGAAGAATTAGATACAAAAAAGAAATTACAATCATTTTTAGGACTAGTAAACCAAGTAAGAGAATATATTCCAAAATTAGCAGAAACTTTAAAACCACTACAGAAAAAATTAAAAAAGGATATAGAATATAACTATGATGAAAAAGATAAAAAAACAAGTTCAAAAAATAAAATTATTTTGTAGAGAATTACCAAAATTACAATTTCCAGATGAAAATAGAAAATTTATATATATAGTAGAAGCAGATGCTAGTGAATACAGTTACGGAGGAGTACTTAAATATCGATATGAAGCAGAAAAAATAGAACACCATTGTAGATACTACTCAGGTACGTTCAACGAGACAGAAATAAAATGGGAAATAAATAGGAAAGAATTATGTTCATTATATAAATGTTTATTAGCATTTGAGCCATATATTGTATATAACAAATTTATTGTACGAACAGATAATACACAGGTACGCTGGTGGCTAACAAAGAAAATACAAAATTCAGTTACAACAAAAGAGATTCGGAGACTAGTTTTAAATATATTAAATTTCACATTTACAATTGAAGTGATTAGTACTAACAAAAATGTTATTGCAGATTACATATCAAGACAAAGCTACACAGACTGAAATAATAGAAGAAGATACTCTAGAAAAAATACTTAACACCCTAACTACGCTTTCAATGAAAGTGGACAGTATGGGTAATGAGATAGAAAAGCTAAAGACTAATGAAGATAAACTGAAGTCTATAGCTACAAATCAGCTAACTCAGCAGTGTGCAGAGCTATGCCGATCGGAAGACATTAAAGTTCCAGAGCTAGAAGGAGACGTTAGGACACTCCATAAAACCCATAACATTTATCAATCTACTTCTGCAGGTACAAGCAAAGGAGTTAATCGACCAAGATACCAGAATATAAATATGAATAAAATATTTGAAAAACCATTTACACCAAAAACACAAAAAGACCATTTATTCATACCCCCACAAGTTAACACATACCGAGATAGCCTAAACCAAGACAAAAAAGTTTACAACTACACCGCCCAGAAAATACATAGAAAATATATACAGAGTACAAACCTTTCTAAACCATAACCCCAGAGCTACAAACATCAAAGAACCAAATACCAACTATATAACCCAAAAATTACAAGGATATAACAAACTAATTGCACTACCCAAAACTAACCCAAGCCTAGTTAAAACCTGTTTTGACTATGGACTACTAAATACCATATATACCCAAGACGGAGAAGAGCTAACAGCTATGGAAGAATTATATAAGATATTCACCACCTACAAAAGAATAACAAAAGGAAATTTATTTTATATAAAGTGTTATACTGCACCAGCAGAGATACTATATGACGAAATAAAACCAGTTATACAAGTTGTAAAGATAGGATTAACTAGAGATATGATTATACCAGAAAATATTACGCAACAATCGGAGATACCCAGAATTGAGATACCAGATTTTTATGCAAATAAACGACTTATCAGACTAGCTACGATCATTCAAGAACTAGCAAATAATTATACTAACGGAAACCCAATATGGAGCTATTATTCGAGAGATCATCAAATGATTTACTCAAATTCAAAAGAGCTACGACAAGCAGATATGGAAGATGTAAGACAATGGATAATGACGCTACTCAACCCAGAAAAACAATCTACCGCAAGAGCAATAAAAAAAGGATTTATTTCAGACGGACTGCTAACAAGATACTGTAAAATAATTGGACACAAATATCCAGATCACCAATGTTCGAGATGTAATGGAGAAGATAATATTATTCCAGAGGTACATCTAGAATAAAAATCAAGAAGACAAAATGCCAGCTGGAAAGATAAGATAAAGAGCAATAATGGAGCAGATATGACAACGTCAAATCAACGGAAGATATTTGGACCTATTGTACAAATTCTTAGGATAATATTATAATGTAGAACATTTATGTAAAGTTTAACTTTTCTTAACTTTTTAGGGTAGGTTAGGAAGGCCTATAGCCCCTTTTGTTGACTTTTTAGATCTTTAGTTTTTAGTTTTAAAAAACGTATGTTAAGATTAGTTTGATTGATTGTAAAGATTGCCTTTTGTTCTATAAATAAAGAAGGCAGAAGGCATTGCAAAGGCAAGTCTTCATGCGTTGAAGCAACCTTTCTCTCCACTCCACAACAAATATTTTACTCAGTTAATTAAATAAACATATTCCAATGGAAAAAGCTATGGAGGAACAAAACTCAGAAATATCAAAACTACCCGAACAGGTATATTTATTTATGATTATGAATAGCTAAATTCATAATTCCCAACAATCATGACATGATAAAATAAATTCATATTAGTTACTTTATAGTAGAATTATTCGAAGAATAATATGTTAAGAAGTTTATTAACAAAGAGGAAACGGAGAAAAATCCCTAAGGACTATGCCATCCTAAAGGTGAAACCAATGAGGCAAGAAGCCGTGGCGGGGAGTAACCAGAGTAGAGGCGCTGTTTAAGGGAAAAAGTATCCGGATTACCATGTTAATAGTGACCGAAGAACATATTATTCAAGAATAATCTAGTATATAGTAAGCTAAGATGACCATATTTTGTTATGTACATGGTTGAAGGGAATATTTTGAAAAAAACAATTTTATGAAAATGAATGATTATTTATCTGATGTGATGGTAGATAAATTTAAAATACTTATTTTGTATGCACTTAGAGATATAAAAGTAGCATATATAAGAAAAATCATATTAGAAAAAGCCTTTGGTAAATACTACATGGCTAGAGTAAATTATATACCATATCTACCTAACTACTCTTACAAATACTTACGATGATAAGTTACATAGAATTTTTAGAAACAGATATTAGAAACATACAGTTACTAGAAAAACAGATAAAAATAAATATAGACAAATACATGGAAAATAAAGATATAAAATGCATAGAATTTCTTAATAAAAATATGCAAAAACTACTAAGGCTAAAACAAACAACTACAAAATATTATAATAAAACCAATTTTAAAAGATAGATCATTTAGATTTTCTTAAAGTTTTAATCTTATATATACTTAAAAACATAGAAATTATAGATATTAAGAAAATAATATTAGAAAAAGTAATAGACTACGAAATTGAAACTACAAATTGTCTAGAACAGTTATACGAAGAAATTTACCCAGAAGGATATTATTCAGATTAAAAAATGTTGGAATATATTAGAAAAACTAGAGAAAATCAAGAAAATCTAAATAATGAAATTAATTATAGAAATCGAATTAGAAAAATAATGGAAAACCTAAAAGAAAAATTAGTATGGATAGAAAAAACCTTAGAAAATTTAAATAAAAGTACATGTGACAGTTTATATAATTTAAAAAACTCACTACGAGAAGAACAACACAAGATAATAAATAACATTGAAAATCTAGAATTAGATATACATTATAGTATAGATAGGATAAATTATGATACATAAATTTGTAACTCTGCAATTACTACAGGATAAAATAATTAATGAATATATCTTACGAAAAAAAGTAAATCATTAAAAGATATTGAAACAAAATTTAAAAAATATCCACGCACAAATAAAAATAGATTCACTAGAAACCTAATAAATCTATTAGATCTATTAAATATCCGCGCACCCCCTACACAAACAAGATGGAGAGAGGAGAGAGACGATTGATTTGGAGAGGAGAGAGATGCGGGTTGATTTGTATTTTTAAAAAGATTAAAAAATTTTAAAAATTTAAACAAGTCCACAATTAACTTAATTAAGTTTCCTAATTATGTTTGACCTTTTAAGTTGATCAATCTCAACAATCCTATATTCAAGACTTAAATGACACCTTTCCTTCAATTTTGTCAAGTTTCAAATTGTTACAATCTATAGTCTTTCTTTCCAATTAAATAGAATCCATAGTCTCTCTCCTTTATTTTTTCTCTTCTCTATTTTCTATTTCTCTTTCTTCTTCTTTTTTCCTTTTCAACTTTTTTCTTCTTTTATCTTTTCCTTTTTTTTCTTTCTTTCTTTTTTCCTTTTTGGATTGTTTCCTCTACCATTTTTTCTTTTTCATTTTTTTCCTTTTCATTTTTTCAAATATTTTTTTATTTCTATTTTTTCTATTTTTTTTTAATTTTTATGTCTTTTTTTGTAGTCCTTTTTGTATTTTCCTTTTATTGCCATTCTTTTTTCATTTTTTATTTTTTCTCCTTCCCTTTTTTTTTTTTTGTATTTTTTCTCTCATTTTATGTTGTTGTTGTTGTATTTTACATTTTATATAGTTTTTATAATTTTTTATCTCATACAATATATTTTAAATATATTATTATTTGTAGTTGAATAATTTAGCCGTGAATATGTACTATTTATCATTTGTATTTGTATACAAATAAATATATAAATTAATTGTATTTGTTGGGTCTAAAATATATAAATATGCAATGTGTCATTCAATGCAAATGTATCGTTAATATTTGTATTTCAAATTTAACATTTGTATGTATATAAACAAGTATCATTTTGTATGTGTACGATTAAACTTGTATAAGCACGTATCATTTTCTTTATCAGACAAATTGCTCTTTATTAATCAAAAAGTGTCATTACATAACCAGGTAGAAGCTGACCATCTACCTCTAGCAATTCTATCATCAAAAGTCAATCTAGCAATACAATAACCTATAACTGTTAGATTAGCTAATTAACTGACTAGACAAAATAAAACACAAGAGACTTTCATGGCTTAAGGGAAATGATCCATCATCCTCAAAGCATTCTACCATACAACTATATTCCTCCCTGGATGTGCATGTGTATTACAATGTCCTTGCAAGTTCTTGACATGTTGATCTGACCTTTCAAAATCTCATTACATTTTTGTCTCTCCAAATGCAAATACAGAGCCATAGCAAAAGTAGAGCAAACAATTGCAGCATGTCCAGTCTTTCTTTCTGCTACTTTACAAATCCAATCCAATTCTTGAGTTCAGGTCCCAATGTTCCTGGTGAAGCCTAACCAATTCAACAATTTAGTCCACACCTGCTTACTGTAATTACACATAAAAACATATGTTCAAATGACTTCACTGCCTGACTACAGAAGATGCATTCAGGTGGGAACTTGGATGCCAATTCTATAAAGTCTGTCAACTGTTTCTAATCTCTGATGCACTGCCAGCCATAAATTGAACTTGAGCCTATGATGAATTTGTTCATGCAATATAATACTCTTCCAGAAGAATTTAGAGTAGAGTGGTTGCTAAGCTTGCTTAATAGAAATTTTGCCTCCATGTATATCTACAGCTTGTATCAATGATCCATGAGCCTGCAGGTGTGGCTGCACCACCTTCCTACTATCAATTATTTTCCTTACCACCTATGCTGTATTTTTGTGTATGGGCATCAACTTTAGGTTCCTTTGCTTAACATAGTAGTGATGCACCTATTTGATCCACATAGTCCTTCTTTGAAAAATCCCACAAATGCTTTAATATGTCTGCTTTATTCCATAGCTTCAAGTCAATGACCTCTAAGCCACCTGTTGAACTTGATTGGCATATTTTTTCCCAAGCAATCTGTTCCTTCTTAGATAATTCACCTTGGCCAATCCATAAGAAAGTTCTGCAAATAGCTTCCAACAATTTAATCTCTCTTTTAGGTAAGATAAAGATTTATGCCAGTAGCTTTACATACTAAATATCATTGCTTTGATGAGTTGACGTCTTCCAGAGTATGATAGCAATCTAGATATCCAACACCTAATTTTTGCAGAAAACTTCTCAACCAAAGACGTACATTGTGCAATAGTTAACTTTTTTGTAGAGAGAGACACCCAGATATTTGAAGGGTAAAGACGATTTTACGTTCCCAAGGCTTGTAAGAGCTCAATTTTTAAGTTATTACCAACACCTGCCATATAAATAGAGCTTTTGTCAACATATTACTTCAACCTAGAAGCATTTGAGAACTGATGGAAACTCTGTTGGAGCAAAGTTATAGTCCATTTTAACCCCACAAAACATCAATAAATTATCTGCAAAACACATATGAATCAAATTAAATCTCTTGCATCTTGGATTTAAATGAAATTGCTTCTATTTTATTAGCTATTGCATTTATCTATGTAGATATTCCATGGCTATCATAGAGAAGTAAGGGGACATAGGGTCCCCTTGCCTCAATCCCATCCTAGACTGGAATGGCTTGTAAGTCCACCATTCATTATCAAGGAGTAAGAAACTATAGATACACATTCCATGAGCCAACTTACAAATTTATGAGGGAAACCCAACTCAATCAGCATATCTTTTAGGAAAGGACACTCAAGCATGTCATAGGCTATTCTAGGATCCACCTTAAGGACACCATCTAGGAGAAATATTTTTTCTAGTGTGTCCCTTGAAAAGCTCATAACAGAGCAAGATTCTGTAATAGCTCTACTTTTAATGAAAGCTTACTATGAGCAACCAGTAAGACCATTCAACACTTGCTTTATCTTGTTAACAAGTATCTTTGCAACAATTTTATACACAGTGGAATAGCAGGCAATTGGTATAAAGTTCTTCACCTTAGTTGGTGAAGGAACCTTAGGAATCAAAGTAATGGTTGTGCAATTCCATATTTTCTTTATCTTAACAGTAGAGAAGAACTGTTGCACAACTAAATAAACCTTCTCTTTGACAATGGTCTAGTATTGTTGAAAGAATTCAATAGGGTACCTGGATTCTTATCTTTAGGCATTCTTTTCACAACTTGGTCTATTTTCTTTGGACTCACCATCTACACTAGTTGAATTTATTGATCTTTATTAAGGCATGGCCCTGTCCTTACTATTTCTAAGTGTGGATAAGGCATTTCAACAACACAATCTCCCATAAGTGAAGTAAAAGAGTAATAAATTCATTCTTTACATCCTGAGGATCTGAAAGTTTTACTCTATTATCAGTATAAATTGATGAGGTTGTATTCTAGGCAGATCTGATTTAAGTTGAGTATATTTTGTATTGGCATCACCACTATTAATACAACAAGCTCTAGATTTTTATCTAAGCACCTGCTCTTCCACTAAACTCCATCTCTGAATATTTGATAATATAGTTTTTTCTTGATCAAACAAAGATTGATTATTTAGTTGGGATGTAATCTGAGCATGTAGAATTTCCAGTTGTTGCCTATCTTGGAATATCTTTTGAGCATAAGAAGTCATATAAGTATTGAGTTCTTTGTCATCCAGTTTTAGTTTCTTCAACCTTTCCCATAAGACAGTCATAGGACCACCTCTTATTGGCCAATGCCAAACCTGCTGCACACTATTCTGAAATTGGTGATGCTGCATGACTAAAGCATACAGCTTGAAAGGCTTAGGATGTAAACTCACTATGTGCAAATATTGAACAAGTGTTGGGGAATGATCAGAGATCCCTGGAGTCAAGAAATCCACTTCAATGTGCCCATATTATTGTATCCAATCAAAATTGCCAAGTACCTAGTCAATTCTGCTATATACCCTGTTGGATCCTTGTTTCTAGTTTATCCAAGTAAAGTAACAACCCTTTGATCTCAAAGGGGTTAGTTGCATGTTATCAACCAAGTCTTTAAATTCTTTTACCTCATTTTCTGTAATAAGCTGGCCTGTTCTATCATCAATGGATAAGACATTGTTAAAGTCTCCACACAATAACCAAATATCATGTACACTACTACCAATGGTTTGTAGTTCAGACCACAAATCTTCTTTTTGAACTAGTTCATTTTAGCATACACAACAGTGATTATGGCTGAGAACCCTATGTATAAATCCTGCACCTTACAATGCATATACCACTCATGCACCTGTAGAAATTGTATATTTAAATGATTTTTCCAGCACATCCAAATACTACCATTATCACCATGTGGGTAATTGTAAATATGATAGCAGTCTTTATTGAACTTCCGCAGAACAAGATTAGCATTTTTTTCTTTAACTCTAGTTTCTAAGCATCCATTTTATTATTCCTCAGAAAAAGTAGCACATCCTGCTATTTAAAGGTCTTGTTAATCCGTCTTACATTCCAAGTACAAATATTCATGGAGGTTGATGAGATGGTGCTAGGGTGAATCTTGAAGGGCTAGATCCATCCTTCTCAATTCCAAATAATGTCCCAAATTTGTTATCTGGATACTTCTTAGGCACAATACTCTTCTGCACATTCATTGCAGCTGCATCAAGTAGAGTTGCCTCATAATCTCTATTAGTAGCAAGCCCAGTTTGCACCTGGGCAGCTGTATCATCTGGTCGAGCTTTCCATGTTTGCACAACTCTCTTCTTTTTTTCTACCCCTCCTTCTTCTTTTAGGGGGTTCTTTAAACTGTCCCTCCTCTTGATCTTGCTTATTTTTCTGGTCAGGTTCCTTCTTCTTCAACCGTATTCCACATTTGTATGTCCAAATCTGATACAATCAGAGCAGAATTTCAGTCGCCAATTATACTCAACCTTTTTCCGAATAGTACCAAAAGGTATGTCAATCATAATAGAGTCCTGAAAGGGATAAGAGATATCAACCTCTACTAATACTCTAGCATAAGATATCCTATTTAAAGAGATATCAACCTCTACTAATACTCTAGCATAAGATATCCTATTTAAATACGCAGTGTACCAATCAGTATAGAGGGGTTCACCAATTGCACTAGCCATTTTGCTTAGTGCTTCAACAGTCCAACATCCCACAGGCAACCCAGGTAAATTTACCCATATAGGAACCGTTGTGATGCATTCAGTATCAAATACAAAATTCACTACCCAAGGCTTCAGGATGAAATGCTTATTGCGGTAAGTGTAAGGTCCTGCTGGCATTATCTCTTTTCTATCTTTAATTAAAGCAAATTGAAATACATAATAACCATCAACATGATAAAGAATTTAGGGTTTCTTCACAAAATTCCAAATACTGGTTACAAAATTATTCATAGATTTCCCGTATGGAGCGTCTCCAAGAACATACCCAATAAGAGTTTTCGACCACTGTTCATCAGCTGTTTGAATATCCTCAGTAGTCAGCTTAACCACTTTCTTCCCACCCCGCTGGCTGGGCGAAATGTACGATAATATATTCCTTTTACCTAATGCCTTGTCTGTAGGAAAGGGAGGGACTTGCGGTGTCTGTGCAGCTGGGCCTTCTGGATTTAAGCTTGTAGAAGCACTCATATCAGAAAACTGAAGTCGTTGGGAAAGTTTCGCCATTGCAATCACTGATTCTTACCCTTAAGAGTTTTCCTCACGAACATTATTGCATTCAATATTTTCATCTTCTTCAAGTTTCTCCCCTTTATGAATAGGTTGAAATTGAGTTGGGAGAAAGCTTCCAAACGTTAGAGGAGAGCTAGCCTGTTGCATACCCGTTGCCGGAGTGGCCATCAGCGTCGTACAGGCTGCTGTGCTGTGTTACGCTATCATACCATAGTCAGTGAACGTTAGCCTACCTTGGCTTAACATACGCCGAGAGAGTCTATTGTCTTACATTTGTATTATTTGATACAAATGTAACATTTATTTATATAATTTAATATTTATATTTGTAAAACTTATTATTCTTATTTGTATTATTTGATTCATATTTAAAAAATATAACTTATATCAATGGATATAAATACAAGTGTTTGTTGAAAGAAAAATAATAATTTACTTTCAATTATTTAAAAATACAATTGATGATGTCAACTACAAATTCAAATACAAACAAATGAAATTATAAATAAAAATACAATATGTGGTTAACTTACAAATATAAATACAAAATAATTTTTTAAAAATACAAGTGTATCAATGAAAATAGTATACAAATACAAACAAAATGAAACCACTAAATATAAATACAATGTTCAGTCAATTATAAAATACAAATACAAAACAGTTCTTTAAAATACAAGTGTGAATTGTATAAAATATAAATAATGGTTCGAACAAACAAAGACAAATGCAAGTGGAAATTATAAAATACAAAAAAAAATGTGAACTATAAAATACAAATACAAGCGTGAATCATAAAATATAAATACAGTACGATTTTATCCATGAATACAAAACATAAATGATGGCGTGAATACAAATACAATAGGCAATTGTAGTATTTTTATTATCATTCATGAATTATATCCGAGTAGCCATATTTTGCGAAAATACAAAAAAAATATAAAATAATATATAAAAGAGAGAAAAAAAAGTATAATTTTTTTTAAAGAGAAATAGAAGCTAGAGATAGAAGAAAAAAATGAAAAGAAAAAAATAAAAAAGAAGAAAAAAATAGAACTAGAAAAAGAAGAAGAAAAAAAGGGGAACGCACGAAAAAGAAAAAAATACAAAAAATAAAAAGAAAGAATCGAAAAAGAAAAAGAAAATACAAAAAATATCAAAAAGTAAAAAAAATGAAAAAGGAGAAGGAAAAAGAAAAAAAAAAAGAAATGATGGTGAATACAAATACAATGTGTGGTTATAATGTTTTCATCATCATCCATAACTTCTATTCGATGTAGTCATATTTTTTAAAAAATACAAAAAAATATAAAATATAAAATGTAATTAATGTATTTAAGTTTTATATAAATTTAGACGATTGAATAAAATTAAATACACTGACTATGGATTGAATACAATGACCATGAATTGTAATATTGCAAACTTTGCTATGAATGTTGGATTTTATGTTAAAGTATGGTTGTTTTTGAAAGTCATCCTTTTTTTATGTTACATCATGCAAAATTTCACAAAACCACAACTTAAGTTACGCAAAATGCTAAAAATTTCTTGATTTAGTAAAAATTATAAATGTCCCTAATTTATATTCTCTCTATTTAAATTTTCAGATACGTAACTTCTATCCTAAAAACTAGGATATATTAATTATTCCACTAAAAATTTGCATGAATATCTTCCCTCCCTCCTGAAATAAGAAAAACATGTATAATAAAATATCAACAAATTCCACAAATCAATCACACACGTAGTATATATGCAAATTCACAAAAGCACAATAAAAACGGCTCAGTGCTAACTTTTTTCCTCAGCCCTAAATCCTTGTCATACCAATACATTCCAGGTCTCAATTTCTACTGTGGCATTGCATATCCGAGCAACTCTACCAAATTCTTCCTCCTGTAATGGCCTTCCATTGACCCACAACTACTCACTCAGACAAGCAACATTGCGCACATGAAAAAGGATGTTAGGATTGCATCAAATACGTTTTTCATCACAGATCTATGCATATGTTACATAGATATTTTTATGTATCTCTCTATAGTTATGTTACATCTCAAATCTATGCGTATGTTAAGTGCATCAGATACGTTTTTATCTTAGATCTCTGCGTATTTTACTTAAGTATTTCTATGTATCTCTCTGTAGTTATGTATTTTTAAAAGGATTAGTGTAATTTCTTGTATTTTTTACTAAAGATATTGAGATACATAAGTAGGAAGTATAGATACATAATATATCCTAGATAAGATAAAGAGATACATTTTTTATATAAAGAGATACACAACATATCTTTATCCTATGTGACTCATGCATACATAGAATATGTATCTCTATTTTTTATTCATATGTTTATAAATGTATATTGTAATGTATCCCATATATTTTTATCTATCGATACATGATTTAGTTGACTGATACATTTATTTAATTAGTAACTTATTTTCAAGGTATGAATATGTTATTGATGAGATTTCACAACATCCTCCAAGAATTGACAACTCGTGCAATGCCAAGTTTCTAGAAGAGTTTGAAGAAATTATGTCAAAAGAAGTAATTGAGATGTACAGTGAGCCATGTTTTGACGAATCGTTCAAAAAAAATTCAGCAATAAAAAGCAAGAAAAGAAAAGAAAATTGATTCTACATGTGGAGAAGGATATTTTGAAAATATACATAATAACCAGTTACATTTTTTTGAGGATTTTTGTCTATTACTTTGAAGATATGAAAAGTGGTTTACTCCTTAATTAAGTAAATTTCTATTATTTTTCTTAATTAGCGCGCATTAATTGCTTTACTAGATGTATCACCAGAGATGTTTCACTTGTTAATGGATGTATCGATAAAAAATAAAATGAGATTTTTTGTAATTTTTATAAAAGTTGGGATAAGGTGTAATTAGGGATAAACTAGTAAGGATTTATGTAAAACACCCTTACATTATTTATACTGTTATAAAACAATAAAGAATAAAGAAGAAGAGTAGAGAGAATAGAGAGAGTGATTCTTATTTCTTCTCTTGAGGGATTCTTGAGGGGTCATTAGATTGTCAATACAATAAACAAAACCCCTCTATTTATAGGGGAAATTTACTCCTAGTCTGAGTAAAAAAGAAAGATGCTTCAAATCCTAATAGATATCAAAGTAGATCTTGATAGACATTCACTATAATGTAAATTCAATTATAACACTCCCCCTTGAATGTCTAATTGGTAGATAATGTGCCTTGTTAAAACCTTACTAGAAAAAAACCCAGTAGAAAAAAAATCTAGTGAAGGAAAAAGAGTACAAATCTCTAATAATACGCATTTCGGCTGCCTCATTAAAAACCTTAAAAGGAAAACCCAGTGGGACAAAACCTCGTAAGGAAAAAAGAGTACAACGCGTATTAACTCCCCCTAATGAGAACATCCTTGAACATTTGCATCCCGATCTTGTGCACCATTTTCTTAAAAGTTGTAATTGGAGAAGACTTGGCGAATAAATCAGTCACATTGTCAGTTGAACGAATCTGTTGCACGTTAATATCATCATTCTTTTGTAGCTCATGTATGTAGAAAAGCTTTGGCAAAATGTGCTTCGTCCTATCTCCATTTATGAATCCTCCCTTAAGATGTGCTATGCATATTGAATTATCTCTGTATAAAATTGTAGGTAGATTGTCATATTTTACATCACATTTTTCTCAAATGAGATGTATCATGAACCTCAACCATACACATTCTCGGCTTGCTTCATTAATAGCTATTATCACAGCATGATTCGATGAAGTGGCTACGATAGATTGCTTTGTATATTTTCAAGATATGGCAGTATCCCCACATGTGAACACATTGTATATTTGAGACCGAGATTTATGCGGGTTAGATGATTACCCAACATCAGCATGACCAGTAAGATCGGGATGCAACCTTTAGAATAAAATAAACTCATGTATCTTATCCCATTTCGATGTCTCCTAGTAGGAGTAGAAATATACCTTGCTAACAAATTGAGTGAAAGGCTATATTGGGTCTTGTAGTTTTTTACAAGATACATGAGTGCACCAATTTTACTAAGATATGGTACTTCATAACCAATCCAAATTGGTATATTTCTCATTTCAGCAAATAATCTTATTTCTTTTGAAAACTCTCCAAGAGTTTCAGTAATTTTCAAGCTATAAGCTTATACAATATAAGGATTATCAATAAGTTTCCTAGAAACTTTTATATTTTGAATCCTTAAAGAAGTTTTCATACAAATTTTGTCAAGTGAAAATATTCAATATTTTATGTGTGACATCTTCAAGTGTCTAGACTGCAAATCAAATAAATTTTTACTTACCAAGATGCACCCTTTCATATCACTTGATAAATGTTTCTACGTCAGTATTCTTAAATAAACGTAGAATTCAGATCCTCGTAATCTTTTACAATATTGCGCCAATATAGTGTCAAAGATATTGATGATATATCATTTCGTATCAGTTCATAATGCGACATAACATTTTGACATCTCATCACTTCATTATTTTCAGGTACATAAACCTCTCATAAGGTTTCATGAAGTATTATGTCATAGGCTCTTCAAGCGTATATTACCTTCTTATTATGATTATTTGCTCTTATTCTATACAAGTACTATTTCATTTGGAACCAGTTGGTCTATCACGCTTCACGCATGCATAGACTTTATCCTTTAAAGACATAAAATAAGAGCACTTGTAGCTTAAATATGAGATGCATTCGGTATTTGACTTGAATTATCTTTTGAATGAGGATCTGATGATAATTCCTAACATACTTCATAGCTGTTTATAATCTCCCCCTTATGTTAGAAAAACTAACATACATCCTCCATCTTCTTTGATGGATCCATTTTGTGCATCATGGTTCATTCATTAATCGTATACCATACATCAAAACTATTAGATGGAATAGTTGGTTCATGACCTTGAACCAATTGAAGGAAAGAAATAATCATAATTTATTGTTCTAATGCATACAAGTGTTATTGTATGCAACATATCATATTTAGATCAACACATGAAGCTTTGTTCTCATTAGCGATGGTTTAGCTATTTATCGAAGGCATTCAATGCCAAACCATCATCATCAAGATAACTTTCTTGATTGCACAATCTGAAAATTATGTTCTTAACTCAATTTTGTTGAGCAAGCAACTTTATGAATGTCAAACTGCAGGTTGGCAATAAATGTACATGTGATCATCTTATTGATGCATCTTTTCAACATATCACATTATAGATGAACGGGCCCTTATTCACCTTTTATAATTTTCAGATTGAAAGGATCCAATCCCAATATTAGTTGGTCCAACCAACTTATCATGAGAACAAACGACATAAGTAATTCTTAAAGAATCTTTTAGTTCTTCAATACATGCACATCTTTGAGATGTCACAATCGTTCATATCAGTTTATGAACTTTTATTCTAGTAAACTCCAAGTTTACCATGACATGTACTTTTTCTTTAGTAAATTTCAAATTTACTACTTCAGAAGTAGATTTCAAAATTATTCAACCTCTTTCGGAGGTGAGTTGTGATACAATCACAATCAAGTGCCCGTTTGGATTAATAAGTTTCTCATTCCCCAGGAATGGAATATAGCAAATCGAGGCATACATATGATGTAGAGAAATTTTTTTCCTCTAGCATATCTTATAATCATATAAACCTGTGAAAATATCATCACTTTTGATAATCATTATCATATTGTCCCTCTACGCGTATATTCGTGCATTCAATCACTTGTCTTCTTTCAGACATATTATGCATTGCTGCCACATACACCTCAGGAATGAAGTAAGTTGTCATATTTCAGACTTATTATATATTGCTACCACATTCACTTCATGGAATGGAGCATATTCAATGGGTCGAATTTCATGACTTTTCATCAAACACTCATTATTTTGCCTTAGCCATCACAATATCATCAATATGGTGTATTGAGATTCAAACTCGATATTTGATCCATATAAAGGCATCTTAGGCATGAATCGATGGGACTTGAACCCAACATATTATCATCCTTTTTGATAATATTGTTCTTGAGGAATAAATTTAAAATATAAATGGTTCTGAACCAATTATTTTTTCTCAAATTCAATAATAATTCTATTAGTAGTAGCAAAAGAAAGATAACATAAAGAATTACTAACCTTGAAATCCTTCAGATTTATAATCTCACCTTGTTTGGTAGAGTTTCGTGCTGATAACGTGTTATAAAATAATAAAGAATAAAAAAAGAAGAGTAGAGAGAATAGAGAGAGTGATTTTTATTTCTTCTCTTAAGGGATTCTTGAGGGGTCATCAGATTGTCAATATAATGAACAACACCCCTCTATATATAGAGGAAATTTACTCCTAGTCTGAGTAAAAGACAAATGCTTCAAATCCTAATAGATATCAAAGTAGATCTTGATAGATATTCACTATAATGTAAATACATTTATAACATATACAAATATATACTCAACTATAAATTTTAAGGTTATCTCATATGTCGTCAATTTTTTTCCTAGTATTTTTATTTTTCTTAATTAGATTCTCTTCAATTTATTTAGTATTTTTTAGATTTTAATATTTTTACATTATTTGTACCCATATATACTCAATTGCGAATTCTAAGGTTGTTTCATATCTTATAATGTTTTCTAATATTTTTTTAAATATTTTTTACATTTTCCTATTATTATTATAATTTTAAATTTTCATAACTAATACGATGATTGCTCAATTTTATAGAATGCTTTTATTATCTTTAAATATGTATAATATTTTAAAATAAAATAATCAAGTGAGTCCTCATTTATGATTTGTGCATAATAATAATAATAACTATTATTATTATTATTATAATAATAATGATTATAATAATAATATGCATTAAATTTATTTATATATAATTACTAATATTTTATTTTATATAGTAAAATCAAATAAAAAATTAAGAATTATTATAGAAGAAAGAAGAGTAAAAAGATGACAAATTGAAGGGTTAGAAATAATTTTATGGAGGATATACATTATTTTAAAAGTAAGAATAAATATGTATGTAATCTTGTTAAAAAAATAAATAATTTACGATAGAGTATATGTTAGTAATAAATGATAATAATTGTTTTAAGAAAGGAGGAGTTAGGGTACGTAGGATGAGGTTTTGAGGGGAGGGGTGATGGTTTAGGGGAAAAAAGCTTGCTTGGTAAATTTAGGCAAAAGATTACTTGATAAATAGTTTGTGGAAAAAAAATAAAATTTTTCATATTTAGGTAACTCTTTCTCGGAAGCAAATGTTTTAAACTTCTACAATTTAGAATTAATATTTTTTGAAATAATATAATAATGTCTACAATATTGTTCTTAAACAAAGACATATTTAGGAAGAGATTATTTTCTCAATAATTTTTCTTTTTATATCAATTATATATAGATCAATTGACCAAATAAATTTAATAGATGAAGAGTCAATTTGTAATTTCTCTTCATTCTCATTCTTCAATATTTATTTATTAATTTTAGCACTATAAAAGATGGATCTTTTTCTTTTGGATGAAAATTAAAATAATCTAAAATTTTGAATTTTGGGATACAAACACAATTAAAGTTCATAATAAAAGATCATAGTCCACTTTTTCTCCTTTCTAAAAGAGATACAAACTATGCACTATTTACTCCAAATTAAATATTGACATAATTTCAAATAATTTATTTAACCGATGTTATTTATATTTTGAGTATCAAGGTTAAACTAATCTATAGTATATTTACTCTCAATTAATTATTCAAATATCTAACATATGTGTACTTATATTTTTCAACTATTAATTAAGTAAGGAAAATGTACATATGTGTAACTCTTACTTTAAATTGACAAAGTTACTAGGGGTTTGGGCCACAAGTGATAAAAGAGTTTTAAAATGAGGTGTAGGTGACACAAGTCTTAATAATTGAGTAGAGGTGACAATTACTTCATTATGGTTTAAGAAAGTTTGAAAAATTTCAAAATAACTCACAAATTTTTAAATTTACACTTTGATTCAAATGTTAGTTAATATATAACGGGGAACGAAGGGAAAAAAGATATCTTTTTCTCTCTCCTCATCCGTTGTTATTTTCTCTCTCTTCACAATATTTGTTGTTCATTGTTGCTGCTGCTTTATTCATCATCTTCTGATTCATTATCATCATCTTATACTTCATTATCAACTTCATATTCTTCTTGTTGACCATTGTTGTTGTTTTTGTTACCCCAACTGCTGCTCTTTGACCAAATTCTTATGTTAAATTTTATTTCGTAAATTACTTTCAACTTTGGAATTTACTTGAGAGGAGACTTTGGTAAGTCAGATTATGATTTTTAGTTGAATCTGGGTAACTGCTAGTGTGTTGTTTTTTCAACAATAGTTTGCACGCGAACATGAATGCAATACAAGAGCAATCTGTTTAAACAGATCCATTATCTGCGGCACCAGATAAATGTTCTGTTGTAATAGTAGACTCATATTGGATTCATGTTTAAGGGTTCTAGGTGCCTGTAATATGATTATGAATCGAATAGATGGGTATTCTGTTGTACCAGATTAGTAATCTGTTTCAACAGATAAATAATCTATTTCACCAGATTACTAATATGTTTCGAACAACAAAATACAGCTCCTGTCACACACAAAACCTAACAGATAATTCATATGTTCTTGCTATTGATACTGGAATCAAATTATTCCTTAATTGTAGACATGTCATTCGTTAAGAAATAGAAATAGACAGCACAAAAATTAAATAACAAATAAAAAGTCAAGTGCATCAAACATAATTTTTTATAAAACAAACAAACAAAAATACATAGATAATAGAAAAAAATCTTAATTATAATTATCATCATTATTAACATCATTATTATTTGTATGACCAGCCGACCAATCTTCAAAGGGCAGCAGCAGCTCCCTCCGCAGCATCCTTACTTTGACGGTGGCCAACTCCCAATGCAGGTCATGAACCTCCTTCTACAGTTCCCTCATGGCATCTCGTAAAATAGCGACATCCCATACAGGATCATCCATATCTAAAAATGCATAGGTTGACAAAACACACACGTAAACACAAAAGTAAAGAAAAGAAAGAATTCGAATGTAATACAACGTATATTTACACAAAAATCAAGAAAAAAACTTACCTGAGACAGGAAAAAACTATCAAGTCTTTGAAGAGAAAGTAGTTGAAGGTGTAACAAGAACGAGGAATAAATAGTGTATAGTAGAATGAACGATTGAGTAAGGAGGGACCTATTTATAGAGGATTGAACTTGAATGAACTAGGCAAAAAATTGCAACTGTTCACCTCCATTTATTAATGGCATTCTTGATTACTGTAAAAAGTTATGACTTAATTAAATTAATCAATATTATAATAAGTCATGACTTTTCAGCTTTATGATTATTAATAATTAGTTCTTTCCAGGAACTATTTTTTACACTGCTTTGGACAACAGATAATATATCTGTTGCATCAGATAAATCATCTGTTACAATAAATATATCATGATTTGCAACAAATAGATAACCTGTTGTATCAGATAATATATCTGTTGTAGCATATAATATATATATATATTTTAAAAAATATAGTATCTTCATGATATCCAAATTTTCTGACTTTTTAATTATATAAATTAATAAAGCAGATTTAAAGGCACAACTGTTCACCTCCATTTATTAATGCCATTCTTGATTACTGTAAAAAGTTATGACTTAATTAAATTAATCAATATTATGATAGGTCATAACTTTTCGAAGCTTAGATTTATAATTATTAAAATAATTAGTTCATTTCAGCAACCGTTTATTTTTTACACTGAGTTGCACAACAGATTATATATCTGTTGCATCAGATAAATCATCTATTACAATAGATATATCATCCGTTGCAACAAATAGTTCAACTGTTGCATCAGATAATATATCTGTTGCAATATATAATATATACATCTTTTAAAAAAAAATATCTTCATGATATCCAAATTTTCTGACTTTTTAATTATATAAATTAATAA
>NC_061117.1:38724341-38771875 GCF_002878395.1 Capsicum annuum
GAAAAGAAATGACTTAATTAAATCAAGCTGGTGGTGACTTAATCTTTCCGTTTCTTTAATAACCATTTTCATTAATTGAGTTATGGCAACAGATTGTATATCTGTTGCATCAGATAACCCATTTGTTTCAACAGATATACCATCTGTTGCTATAAATCGACCATCTATTTAAGGAACTTTTTTTATTTCTTATAACTGATTAATAAGTCGCAACAGATGAGGAATTTGATGCATCAGAAACGTTTTTTGTTTTTGTTTGTTTGTTGAATGTGTTTAGACAAAAGTTACAGTCGCGACTATTCATTAACTTTTTTTAAAAAAATCATATCATCATATATATATATCTTAATTAAATTAATTCAATGTTGTGACTTTTTTTAAATTAAATAATATTTCTTTTACGTTTATAATATCATTTAGTTCCTTATTATTTATTAACGAACCATTTTTAGGAGAATTTCTCATCATGACCGCATCCCTAACTCCAACCACCGACATGTTTTGACTAGGGAATAAATAGAATGATAATTAAATATTGAATAAGAATTAAAAATTCAAATCGACCAAACCAAACCAAACCAAAGATATAAATGAATTTTTTGAATCCCTTATAGGTAGATCGGATATAAAAAAGGAAAATACATACGCTAAAAGAAAGAAAAAACATAACCTAATTATTATTATTATTATTATTATTATTATTATTGTCAACCTGACAATTTTCATCGGGCAGCAGCAGGGCCCTCCTCAGCCTTGCTCGGAAGTCGGCCAAATCCCTCTGGAGTTCATCAAACTGCCTTTAAAATTCCTGCAAGGACTCGATATGAACCTTCTTGTACGAATCTGGATCTGACATGTTAGTATTGTAAGCATAGTAGAATGAATGAGAGTGAGTGAGGAGGCCGGAGGGACCTATTTATAAAATGATTGAGAATTGAAAGGAACTGGACTTAGTCAAACAAAAAGCCACGACTGTTCATATCCCTTAAAAGGAAAAATTACACAAATCCCATATTTAAGACACCATATTACACAATATCCCTTAATATTTTAAAAAATTACATAAAATCCCAGATTCATATTTACTAGTGATACATATGCTATATGTATCACTGCTTAACATATGTATCACAATTTGAAATTTCGGGATAAAATGATTTTAGCAAACTATTCGGGATTTAATACAATATTTTTGAAACTATCCGAGATTTATGTGTTGTGTGTGTTACTTAAATAATACTGGTGACTTTATTAATAAGTAAATTAGAAAAAAAAATGGATCTAAATACAATATTTTATCTTTTTGTTGTATTTACGAAAGATAAAGATTGGTAATCTGTTGCAAAATATATTCCACTTGTCAGATAACTTACAACATATGGACAATCTGTTGCAACAGATGGATATATCAGTTTGCTTTTTCTTTAGCTGTGGTGTCTGTTGCAACTTGCTAGTCATCTGTTTATTCAGTTTCATCGAGAGCAATCGATTTTTCTAAACACTTCTTGGCCAAATTCATTTTTCGCTCTTGGATTGCTTCTCTTTTTTTCTTTGCATCCTTCAACCAAACTAAATTTTTGCTATTGGATTAAGGGCAAAAATTAAATTTGGAGGCCAGCTTGAAAGATGCAGAGAAAAAAAGAGAAGCAGTCCAAGAGCAAAAATTGAGTTTGGCCAAGAAGTGTTTAGAAAAATCTATTTCTCTCGATGAAATTGAATAAACAGATGATTAGCAAGTTGCAACAGACGCCCCAGCTGATGGAAAAGTAAACTGATATATACATCTATTACAACAGATTGTCCATATGTTGTAAGTTATCTGACAGGTGGAATATATTTTGCAATAGATTACCAATCTGTTTCTTTCAAAAATACAACAAAAAGATAAAATATTGTATTTAGATCCATTTTTTTTAATTTACATATTAATAAAGTCCCTAGTTTTATTTAAGTAACACACACAACACATAAATCCCGGATAGTTTACGTCAGATGTGGAGTCTTTTGCGTCAGATATGGAGTCTAATGCAATAGGTATGGAGTCTGTTGGAATACATAGCAGCCTTTCTAGTGGTTTGATGTGTTCCATCAGTTGCTCCGTCTGTTGCAACATCAACAACAGCATAAACTACAAACAACAAATAAAAAACATCAACAACAAAGAAAACAACAACATTTATTCCAAAAACATCATCAACTACAAAGAAGCATACATCCTATGTTCCAACACCATCAACAACAAGGGACAGACCCACATGGAGTCCTCCAGGTGCGCAAGGACAGACTGAACTCGTATCGAACTTTATATATGTATGTGGGAATAAATAAAAAAATGTATATAATCTAATCAGTGAGCACCCATAGTAAGAGTTATTTGGTTAGCCTAGTTGTTGTTTATGGGTGCTTAAGGCTATTTATTTCTTTTGGTCTTGAGTTCAATTCCCATTCAACACATATTTTTTAAATTTTGGTAACCAACTCTTCTCTTCTTAGTCACTTTAAACTTTTTATTTTTTTCTCCCTTACTCCTTGTGTTGATTGTTCGGACTCCACTAATTTTAAGCTAAGAAGCACCCACCGTGTAAACCACACCACACCACAAGTTCCAACAGTGCCAGCCCCACCAACAACATCAATAACAACATCAACAACAAAGAAACAAAAAAAATACATAAAAAAATAATACTGTCAACAAGGCTTTTAAACTTCTCCCAACAGATGACTTTTTTTCACATCTTATAATAAAAATTCTCGATATGTTAATTCAACAATTAAAAGTTCCTTCAAATTTTTTAAATAAATATGATATGGGAAAATGGTAATTAAATAAACAAAAAGATGTAAATAAAGTTGCAAGAAGAAGACGAGAATGAAAGAGCAATAGTGAATCATATCATACAATGTCAAAAGGGGGTTAAAACAGCAATTTCAGTCGAGGAATATAAGATATAGATATCGATTGGTTTAGATACGAATGAAAAGTTTTGAGAAAAAGGAGAGAAAAAAAGGCTGTGATAACCCTAAAGAGGATAAAAAGAAAAAAGATGAGAGATTTAGGATTGAAGGAGAGGAGGGGAGAGATAAGATAATTTTAATTTCTAGATGTACTACCCTTAATATTAAATGACTAAACAAAGTGTATTTATTCAAATTTATATTTACAAATCATAATTAATAAGGCTAATTTGGTAGTAAAATAAACCTCTAATTAATATTTTCTTAATGGGAGTGCCAAGTCAATATGAAAAGGAAGAAGTATTAGGGGTTTCGATATTCATTAATTAATATTCACTAATAATTTGAGGGGCATGAGGAAGAAAATGGGTGACATTGAAAAAATAGGACAAGACTACTCAATGAGATTTTTGAGTTATCCAAGAAACATTTTTTACCGCCTTTAGTAGTACTACTAATTTATCTACTCGGACAGTAGCTTTCTTTAAAATTAAAAGAAAACAAAAAGATTTTCAAACAGATATGTCGTCTGTTGCAACAGATTTAGATATCTGTTTCAGAAATCCCAATAGCTCAGTCATCTGTGACAACAGATGGAAATGTCATTTGATAACTAAATTAGAAATGTCATCTGTTACAACAGATATCAATAGCTTTTTGAAAATTTCCAACACCTCAGTCATCCGTCATAACAGATGGAAATGTCTATTTGATAATTAAATAAGAAATGTCATCTGTTGCAACAGATATTGTTATTTGTTTGAAATTCTCCAACATCTCATTTGTTTGTTGCAACGGATTTCATTGCAATTGAGTCGTTGCATTTGCATAGTGTTAGTATTGCATTCATCCCGACCCGAGTCGTCGATCGATCACTCTGAGTTGAAATGTATTCTCATTAACTTAATGTTATGATTAATAATAGTACCTACATTGATCTAGGTGGAATTATGGATGGATGAATGATCACAAAGGGTCAACTACAACTTCAATTGAGTTTTTTGGCAATTGCATGATAAGATGCTACTGCATTCCTCCCGACAAGAGTCATCGATCGATCACTCTGAGATGAACCGATTCTTACTACCTCATATGTTCAACTAATATCTTAATTGAATAATCTGGGAATAGGGGTGAATTCTCATAGGGTCAACTACAACTTCAATTGAGTCTTTTGGCAAATGGATGATGAGACAGGACTGCGTTTCTCCCGACAAGAGTCGTCGATTGATCACTCTGAGTCGAACCGATTCTTACTACCTCATATGTCCAACTAATACCTTAATTTATTAATCTAGGACTAGGGGTGAGTTCTCATAGTGTCAACTACAGTAGATGACAACACCTATTTGATAATTTACAATAGATGGGTAATCTATTGCAATATATGACTCAATACATTTGATAATTTACAGCAGATGGGTAATCTGTTGCAATAGATGACTTAATCTATTTGATAGTTTACAACAGATGTGTAATATGTTGCAACATATTACATAATCTGTTTGATTTGATCCAACAGAAAAGACATCTGTTGCAATAGGTTGAGCATTTGTTCATATATAATTCAATTAAGTTCATATGCTAGACTAATACCTTAATTGAATGTGAGTTCTCATAGGGTTAACTACAACTTCAATTGAGTCTTTTGTCAATTACATGATGAAACGGTACTACGTTCCTCCCGACCAGAGTCAGCGATCGATCACTCTGAGCTGAACCGATTCTTACTACCTCATATGTTAGACTAATACCTTAATTGGTTAATTTAGGACTAGGGTACTAATACCTTGATTGAATAATCTGGGACTAGGGGTGAGTTCTCATAGGGTAAACTATCGATTAATCTAGGACTAGGGGTGAGTTCTCATAGGGTCAGCCACAACAGATGGCAGCGCCTATTTGATAATTTACAACATATGGGTAATCTGTTATGATAATCCATTTGATAATTTACAACAGATGGGTAATCTATCACAACAGATGACTTAATCTGTTTGATAATTTACATCAGATTCGTAATCTGTTGTTACCTAATCTGATTGATAATTTACAACAAATGAGAAATCTGACGCAACATGTTGAACATTTATTTTTTACAATTTCAATTGATTTCATATGTTAGACTCCTAAATTGATTAATCTAGGATCAGGGGTGAGTTTTTACAGGGTCACCTCTTAGAGTACTCGGTCAACTATAACTTCAATTGTTTTATATGATTTTAAAAATTACGCATATATTTTATAATTTTAAAAATAATTAAGATCATTTCGGACCAAATTAATATTTTCAAAACTACTTGTCATTCTTTTCCAAAATACAAATCAACCCATACGAAACATTTCATCATTTCAAATCTCGAGGTCTGGCTCTTTCTCTCTCATTCTCACTTAACAATATAGTACAGACAACAACTACTCAACAAATTTGCTCAACCCTCCACAATAAATCGCTTTTCTTCTCATATCCGACCACATAGGTGTTATTTTCAACATCATTCTTGCTTGTATCAGTCATTTTCTTTGTCTTCGTAGGCAACAGAATTCTAGAAGAGCTCTATGTTTGTTTTTTTTTTTTCTAAAAAATAAGGGCTTTTAAGTTAATGATGAAAACTAAAACTTTTAGTTATATTATTTTCGAGAATGGGTTTACAATTTTTAGTTTTGATGGTAAATCGTAGGAAGAACTCGAGAAATCCCTAGTTTCCGTCGTAATGTTCCATTGAATGTCATGGTTAGTTGGATGGTGTTGGTGTTGGTGGTGGTGGTGGTGTTTGTGATCGTCGTGGTGGCACCAGTGGTGTCATTGGTTGGTGGTGTTTGTGGTGGTGTCAGTATTTGTGGTATTTGTTTGTTTGTTGGCATTGGTTGGTGGTGTTTGTGGTGGTGGCTGTTGGTGTGTTGGTATTTATGGTGTTTGTAATGTATTTTTTAAAATCTATGCATACATCAACTATAATATAATTTTTTTTCTTTGTAGGTAAAACATGTCTCCCAAAAGAAAAGAAAGTGAAAGTGGATCAACGTCAGACCACTAAAACAAAAATGCTACAGTATAGAGGGATTCAGAGGAGCTTCCTGAACAATCTCAGTCATGGAAAAGTAAAGCTGAGGAGAGATATGAAAACAACGTTGAGGGAGGTGGAAAAGGGTCAGTAGATGGTGATGAAGAAAATGAAAGTGAGAAAGAGAAGGAATTGAATAGTCAGAAAGAGAAAGAGGACCATATTATACGGCTTTCCTTGGGCTTTCATGGTAAAATTAATCACTAATTTTACCCATCCATTAATTTATATTGAATATAGTTATTATGATTTTTTTTGCTTGCTTCCTGTTTACACTTTCTAGGCTTGGGCATTTGAAGCCATTCCTCCCCTCCGAAAGCAGTTAATGGATTACCCGAATGAGGTTTCTCATCCAAGGATGTTTAGGTGGTTGGTTACAAAGAGCTACACCAATATTAAGGAGGATGATCTCTTTAACCCTCCGGATGATGCAGTATGTCTTCTTCAAGTAAAATAATTCTACTCAAAGATAAGAAATATATTGAACAGATGTTATATCTGGTGCATAAGATGTTATACCTGATGCACCAGATAGGACATCTGTTGCGGTGGGGTATATCTTGCATCAGATTACCCATCTATGGCTTTGGTTCTCTGAACTCGACTCCTAAAAGATTAACCATCTACTGCAAATTATGCAATAGATGTTTAATCTGATAATATATCATTTATCTGTTGTGACGTACAGATTATCTGTTGCATAACAAATTACCCATCTTGTGCAGCTGTTGCAATAGATGATTGATATTTTGCATTATATTATCCATGTGTTGCTCTATTTCTCTGAACCAGACTCAAACAAATTTTAACCATATACTACAAACTATATAATAGATGGGTCTTTTTTTTAAAAAATGTAGCCCAACTGTGAAAATTATTATATTATATGATTTAAATGCTTCTTTTTTTATATAGGTTGTGCATCCATGGATCATGCCTACTGAGAAAGAGTCGATGATAAATTCTTATATTACTCTTGGTCATGTTGATACTATTGCAAACCCAATGGTGGAGTTAATAAAGAAGGAATTGGCTGGAGCAACAACCATAAGAAGAGCAGTTAGGTAAGGCCAACCTAATGTTGAGGCTCTTCATGACTAACCTTTTACTAAGGCAGATCCGGGTGATTTTTCTGGTGGAGTTGTTGTTGTTGGTGGTAGTCATGCTGATGCTGCTACCAAAGAATAAATATGTTTGAAAACACCCCTTTTCTCCCTTACACAGGTCCCTCTCACCCCTCTTCATCCTTGTGTTCTCGTTGTGAATGCAATGAGTGTAAGGACAGACAGGATAAACTCTTTGAAAAAGCAGAGGCTATCTCTAAAGCTATCAAGGAATTCAAATCCAAGAGGTGTGTCATACCATCTAAGAAGGTAAGGGATTCACACACTCCTACAACATTGGTTAGGAAAAAGAAAGAGCAATTAGAAACGTACTATTCACTCGAAAATAAACAGAAATTGCAATTCCTCCCTCTCCAAAAGCTGTTGAAGTTCAGGGGCCAGTCAAGAAGGTGGACATATACGCGAAACTTGGTGCCGAAGAGAAGGAAGATCTGTGATAGGACAAGAATGACAAGCCAGGTGCACCAGATTACCCCAGGCCTTCCTTTTCCCCCTAAGACTTCCAGACTAAGACTGATATGCGTATGCCGTACAAGGACAAGGCAAGTTTACTTTTCCTAACCTAGCCCTTATAATCTACCCCATGAAGAAGAAGCTATGTAAAAGATTTCATATCTGTTGCAACAGCTGGGTATACTGGTGCAACTGGTTGTGGTTCTGTTGCAATTTATTATCCATCTGTTGCATAAGCTGCGTTGGATTATTGATTCAGAGAACCCTATGCAACAGATGGACCATCCGTTGTATCTTTACAATTACTAACCTATTTAAAAATTTACTTCTTTAAAAATTGACTTCTTATCTCATAGCATGTTGACATAATTCTCTAACTCATGAGAAAAAGGCAATTAACGTACTGGGAAGCTTATGACGTGCCTATCGGATAATGAACCTCGACTTCTGCAAGAAGCTCAAGGATAGGTACGATCAACTCAATGGAGAGGCGTCAGCCCTTGGCGTGGGACTTGATTTCCTAGTTCCTACGTTGGTCTTGGATGAAGTAAAAACGTTAAGATATGTTACAGGGGACAAGCCAAATCCACACGGCAAGAGTTGGACCGAGGCAAAAAGGATTCTTACAGTCATTAGCGTGAACGGCATGCGTTATCGGGCTATTGAGATACTACTCGAGGAGGGAAAGATCAATGTTTATGACTCTAACGTACTTCTCATCGACTATTTTGATCTTTTTCTCCTCGTGGAGCCACTGATGGTGCTGTTGCTCATCTTGTTGAGGGAGAGTAAACTGATGAATCATTTTCCAAAGGAAGTGTTGATGAAATCATGGGATTTTAAAGGTCAAAACAGGGGAATGATCCTTCCAAAAGATGATGCCACTAAAGAGACCGGCTCGTACGTTCTTGCACACATCGAATGTTTGCTAACCGGCACAGAAATGGCTGAGCCAACGACTTTTCTATGCGAGAACGCTGTGGCAAACCTGCAAGAGGTCTGGGCTTATGGGGTACTAACTGAACGCTTGAAGCCTATGTATATAAAGAGCCTGTGAAATAGAAATTTTTAATTTCAAGTCACCCTTCACTTTATTATATGTATATGTAGTGGTAATAA
The DNA here is from genome assembly GCF_002878395.1 of Capsicum annuum. Classification (NCBI taxonomy): domain Eukaryota; kingdom Viridiplantae; phylum Streptophyta; class Magnoliopsida; order Solanales; family Solanaceae; genus Capsicum; species Capsicum annuum. The sequence goes on from NC_061117.1 coordinate 38,733,058, forward strand.
TTTTTTTTGATGAAAGTTGAGTTTTTTATAATGCAATAGATTAGATTGTCAATCTGTTGCAACAGTGGAAAGACCTATTTGAATAATCTAATAATCTAAGTCTAATCTGTTGTAACAGTGGGAAGACTTGTTTTATAATTTCTATAAATAATCTAATAATCTAAGTCTAATATGTTGCAACAGTGGGAAGACCTATTTGATAATTTCTACAGATGACCTAAATTTTACAACATATGCCTAAATCTTTTTGATATTTTCCAACCGTTAAGCTTGAATATCCATGTGCTCATCGACAACAAACCAGTAGCAAATACACATACCATCATGAAAATTTCAGCAATTAGGCTTCAATATCCATGTGCCCAACAACACCAAACCAGTAGCAATAACAACAATAATGTAGTATCTTCTTGCTCGATTTTGTTTCTCTTCAGAATCCTTGACTTTTTTCAACAAACTTCAGATTACACGATGTACTTGTGAAGGGTTTCGTTCTTCATACCAATCAAAATAATCGCATCCACCCAATTTCTATAAAAAAGAGAACACAATTACAAAATAATTACAAGTCAATAATTAATCAATTAATTAAATAAAAAAATATTACCTTTAAAATCTTACAAGTAAAAAACCTACGACCCAGATTTTGTTGAGTCCAAGAAGTCTTTAACAGAGCTTCATGACCGCACTTACAATATCGAAAATCTTTATCTCAAAAAATAGTGGAAGATACGCTCGACATTGTCAAGGTCAGTTGGAAAAAATGAAAGTAATAATTTGAAGGATTTGGATAGATAAAAGAAGATGACAATGAAGAAGAAAATTTGGAAATTTAGGATTAAATTTTAGGAGGAAGATGAATATATAAGACAATGGACGGAAAAAAATGACCGTTGAGGGCCAAGTGACGAAAAGTCAGCGAAATGTACTAGGACTGACACTAACTCATTTGATGCCTATTTTATTTTACGTCTTTAAAATGAACATGTCTACTTGATGCCTATTTTATTTTAGGTGTTTGAACTGAACACCGTCGATGGGTTGCGCCTTTTTTATTTCAATTCACTTTAGCCTTTTTAAACGTAGTGATAATTTTTTATGTCCAACAAAAGTTGAATTTTTATAATGCAATAGATTCTCCATCCGTTGTAACAGTTATCCTACCTATTCTGACATATAGTTTATCTGTTGCAATAGGTTGGTCATCTGTTGCATTATCTCAGTGTTTTTATCTAAAGTCCATCTGTTGCAACAATGGAAAGACATGTTTGATAAATTCCAACAGATAACCTACCTGTTGCAACATATGTATAAATCTGTTCGATTATTCTAATAGATATGTCGTCTGTTGCAACAGATAAAGTCCATCTGTTACAACAAATACATCAACAACAATTTAAGTATACTGCCAAGGATTTCTTTGAAAGACTCAAGATATAAAGATCTACTCAGTATGGACAAGTTGTTCTTCATCTGGTGATATGAAATTCGGCTTTGCTTGTTGTGGATCTTCATTGTCACTTGCGTACGGTTTCTGCACTTTTTGTTCTCCATATTTCCATAAAAAGAGTAGCATATTGTCAATGTTGTTCAGCAGTAGCTTCTTCTACATCCACTTGGAAAGCCAAAATTGGTCAATGCTAATCACGGAGATACAACAAAACGGAAAAGGATAGCTCATCTCTTCTAGCAAATCAAACAGGTCTTGCGATAACTCATCTCTTCTAGCAAATTAAACAGGTCTTACTCCTATTTTAAATTGTCCCAAACATATTATATTTTTGTTGCAACAATGAATCAACTTTTGGAGCAAATTTCTACATGAGGAAGACCCTTTGTGATAATTTCCAATGGATGAACCATCCGTTGCAACATATGAATCATCTGTTGCAGCAGATAGGTTGTCTGTTGGTACAAATAAAAGTTGTACGAAGAGTTGTTTGATTTTCTAAAATAGATGAGACATATGTTGTACCAGATAAAGTATTTGGTGCAACAGGTTAGTCAATTGTTGCAACAAATGTATATATTTGTTTGATAATTTTCAGCAGATGTGTCATCTGTTGAAACAGATATGTGTCTGTTTGTTTTATCAATTGGAAGACATATAATATATTAACCTTCTTCAGCTCGTGCTTCTCTCCTTTGGACATTGTACGTTGCTCAGTGCAACACGCAGACAGAGGAGTTGCAATTTCACTTTTTTGAATGCCTGATAATGCCCTGGAGATCACTCTCCTTCTCCTCTTAGCCCTAATCTCTAATGAAACGGATGGAAATAAAATCCTCTTTGATGGAATGAGACCCCTCTTAGATGTAAATTCCTTTACAGAAGCAGTTAATGCATTAATAGCATTAATCATAACATCATGTTTCGCCCTGCAGTCTTGACATTTGCATGCAGAACATTCACTGGGAGAGGCAAAATTTGTATAACTAGTATGATCATACTCATAATGGTTTACTTTAAATACTGTAAGAGGAGCATCATTAGCACCAACAGCAGCACCACTACCACTACCAACATCTCCATTAACAACAACAAGCCCACCCTCCAAAATTATTTTTCTTGTAATGGTTGTTGCTCCAAACAATTCCATTTTTATTCTGTCGATGACCTTAGGGTTCGATAAAGTTTGCACAGACTGTAAAGTAAGAAAAATGACATCTTCAACTCTTGATTGCTCGGAACTAAAAACGAATGCACATTCTAACATAAATCATTATATATATTAGAATGATGATTAGATCATTCAAAAAAAACATTAATTAAAAGAAAAAATTAATTATAATTATACTTACTGCATCCTTCGGGGGATTGAAGAGATAAAGAAACTTTGCATTTTTATGAGTTTTGGCTGACAACCATCTCAAGATTCTTAGACAAGAAACTCCTTCCTGGTAGTTCACTTGTTGTCTCAAATAAGGAATGACTTCAAACGCCCAAGCTTATAAAATAATGCCAATAAATCAAAACCATTATTGAGCGAAAAAAATAAATAAGATCATAATAGAAGAAAGAAAAATTTACCATGAAAGCCCATGGGAAGCCATATATGTTGACTGTCTTTGGCGCTAACGGAGTCAACAAATATTTGACAGTCATTTTGAAGCTTTCATAACCCCATGGATAGTTGTTAAACACCTCAAGATCCTCGAAGAGCTTTATTAAATCGAGGCTTATGTTGTTGTTAACGTATCTCACCCAAAGAATATTATGTACAAACCAAACCAAGCACAATGACTGCTTGTGCTTCTTTGAAAGTCCTTTACCTTTCAATGATTCTATCAAATTTTTGTTTTTGAAGCTTGGACCAATAATGGATACCAGGTCATCACAATCACACGAATTGGCTTTGCCTTTTTTGGGTGTGCGGGGTGCTTTTTTTGGATTAGAATAGGTATAACTTGAGAAGGAGGATAACATTTTAGTCCAGTAACTATGACAAACTCCTTCCAACCAAAACAAACAGGCATGCCACAGTAATTTATCCACACCTCATCTATCTTATCTTTGTTTCCATACATAAACCTATGCTTGAGAAGTTCATATACCATTTTTATTTGGAAACAAGCATTGTTGTTCTCCGGCAAATCAAGATATTTCCCAAAGCAGTTGTCCCTGAAATAAGCATCCAATTTTTTTTCTTGAAGTATTTTTTTGAAGGCGTCGAAAGATTTTCCCATGGCTGACTTAACCATGAAATCACTCGTTAAATATGTGGCACCATCGCACTGCATTCTCATAGGATAACGATCAATGCTGAAGGCTTTGACCAGCTCTTTGGTGAAAGGGCTATTAGCATCTGCATCATATCTTTTGAAATATTCCTCCTCCCCGTGTTCATTATATTCTGCTCCCGATTGAGATAATGCTTGTAAAGAAAGCTCATAGAGAGGTGGATGTAGCCTAGTTGCTTCACTTGTTCCTTTACTTGGACTTGATTCAGTTTCTGTTCGTTTGGAAACCATATTATCTAAAATTAACAAGAACATAAAATAATATATTATTGTTGATTAATGCATCGTTAATAAGGATAATAGTAAATCAAACAAGAAAAATAGTAAAATAATAGTTACAACAGATCATCGATCTGTTGCACCAGGTATTATATCTGTTACAGCATATAACCAAACTGTTTAATCTGCTGCAACAATACAAAACATACCACTCATCTTTTAAGATAGATGAATGATTTGTTTAACAGATCACACAACTGTTGTGACATTATCTGTTGCAACATATGAGTGATCTATTAAAATATTTAAATAATCTGTAGCAACGGCTGAGTAATCTGTTGCGATAATACAAAAATATCACTCATCTATTGAGAAAGATGAATGGTCTGTGCAACAGGTCACATATCTGTTGCAACACATGAGTGATCTATTGGAATAGTTATCAACGATCAATATTATTTAGATTTCTTCCAACATAGGGTCGTCTATTGCGGCAGATAAATGATCAGTTGGAAAAATCAAGTCTTGGACTTTTCCTGTAGGAAGAGTTAGTAGAATTTTATCCAACAGGAGGTTCATCTATTGCATCAGATCATTAATATAATGGTTTTTCCATTGCACCAGATGGTTAATTAGTTGCATCAGATTTTTTATCCGAAGCTTAATCTATTACAACATATGGTAAAGCTGTTGTATCAGATTATTAATCTGTTGCATCAGAATTATAATCTGATGGTTCCTCTAGTGCATCAGATGGTTTATCTGTTGCATCATATGATAAATCTATTGCATTAGATGGTTAATATGTTGCACCGGATGGGTAATCTGTCGGAAAAAATAGTAGCACAATTTTGTTAGATAAAAAATAGCAATTTCACCATTTTTACCAAGAACAAGAACAAGACAAATCAAACCAAATTGTCCTTTTGTTTTTGTAAACACAAACAATAAAAATCAAACTTCAAAAAAATGCAACAAACAGCAAAACATCATAATTCACTTTGAAAAGAGAAGAGAAGAGAAGAAATACTAGAAATTAGAGTTTTATTCAGACTGCATTTCAAATTAGTGCAACAAATATTGAAATTGTTAACCAATACTATAAGAGAAGTTGGATCAAGTTCCTCATTTTCTTCAAAACTAAAAAAGGCCATAAATTTTTCCTATGAAAGAAGAAAAGGACCGATGAAGAATTCGAAGCTGTTGTGGCCTGAGAGCAAGGCTGTCACATTGATTGAAGTCAAAAAAGAACTGGAATCCTAACTATTTGTAGTCGAATGTTGAAGTCGCCGAGGATTGAAATAAGAAATTTGCGGAATAGTTGGTTGGGAGAGAGTTGAGAGAAGCTATCGAGAGAGGGATGAGAGACAGGTTGATTGAATTATAGAGGGAAACTCGAAGCCCAACTATTTGTTGTCAAGGGTTGAAGGGATAAATTTTGTAGAACTGTTGGTTGGGAGAGAGTTGAGAGAAGCTGTTGAGAGAAAGGAGATAGTGATTGATTTGGATTGAAGAGGGTGTGGGTTGGGTTGATTTTTATTTTTGAAAAGATTAGAAAGTTTTGAAAATATTAATCAAGTCCACAATTAACTTGATCAAGTTTCCTAATAATGTTTGACCCTATCTGTTGGTCAATGTCACCAATCCTTCATTCAAGACTTAAAAGACTCCTATTCTTCAATTTTCTCAAGTTACATTCCTTATATAATTTAATAAGTAACTTAATTATATTGTATAATGATAAATTTAGTATAATTTATAATATATATTCACTCTTATCTGGTACACTGAGAAAGTTTAAACTCTAATAATTTATTTTCCTATATTCATAAAAAAATTAACATATATCAATACTTTGAATTAATTTAAATATGCCAAGTAATGAAGTCACCAACGATTCATATAAGAAAATCTCAGTAACATTAGTGTTTATTGTAAATAGTGATACATTAGAGAGAAAGTGTTTTGATTTGTTTTAAGGATGGTTTTAATGGCAGGAGAATTTTTTTCTTTAGGGGTATGTATGTGTGTGTGCTTGGGGGGTGGGGGTGCGAGGAGAATAAATTATTAAAAGGTTGGAAATTTTTGTTTAACGGTATGTAATGTTGAAAGAGGGGGTTGGAAAGTGGTGGAAATATTCAAATTAAGGATAGTAGCGTCTTTTACTCTTCTTTGAATGTCTTTTGGATGGTATAATTTGGATGTTTTTCTGTTTCCTATTTCCAAATACAATACTCACTAGCTCAATGTCCCCTCAATACAGTTCAAGTGTCGCCCTTTATTTTTCCAGATTTAATAAGCATTTTATTACTGCCAAGTTTATTAGTAATCTATCCTTTTGCAAATATTCAAGTAATTCACTTCTTGTACTTCCCAGACTCTGGGGAGTCACTTTCTTATGATTAACCTCTTCATTAGGACCGCGTTCATCCATGTCCAATAATTGTAAACAAAAGGAGATCGGTATCAGAGTTGAGCGGATAGGCGACGGAAGGATGGGGTTAAAAGTAAAGACAAGACTGACTCAACTCCAACATAATGACTTTGATATAGCTAGCCCATTTAGGTACTTAAATACTACGAATTTCTATCAGTCATCTTGTAGCTAATTATCTTCGTATCATCTTTTCTTCTTCTGAGTGTCTTATCCACAATCATCGTACGGAAGGATCATTGGCTGGTTGGTAAAGCTTTATTACATGGATATTATTCTTTTTTCATCATTTTTTTGTAAAGATATTAAATCACAATGGGAGAGTTTAAAATGAGTATTGTTAAATGTTTCATTATTCACACAAATCCTTCGATGCCTTACCGGTTGACTTGAGGGAGGTGGCTGCCTTGAGGGATGTGGTAAGAGATAGATCTTTGCAATATGTAACTCTGTAAAGCAAAGACTTTTGTTTCTTGTCCAACCTCTCGCAAGTTGCTGCATCAGGCTTTCACCTATTTATTTTATACCAAAAGTGAATTCATTTTCGTACGACATTCTTATGGAACGAGCAAGACATGAATCATCGTAAGGAACGGGTTTGGGGCTATTACGTGACTGATCCCACTCTATCTACCATATTATAAGAAGGGGTTCTATTTTTCTACAGACAAGCTTCGATCGCAATTCGCTGTTGGATAACAACAACATACTCAATGAAATCTTACAAGTAGATTCTAGAAATGATATACTGTATGCTGGTCATACCATTACCTCGTGGAGGTAGAAAGACTATTTTCAAAAGATCCTCTGCTTAAGTGCGACAAATCTATGTAAAATAAGAAGAGACCCGTCAAAAAAACAAAGAAATTAATACAACAACACTAACAACACAAAATAATATGCTACTTGAAAGGAAAAATAAATAACATACGATGATAGATATGAAAAGCAAGAATTATAAGAATACGACAGACATCAATAAACCTATATCTATGAACAACAAGAATTGGTCTACCCTCAACTACCTAACTAACCCTCTACCATAATTCGTCTCCTCAACAAGTTTGCTCCACCCTCAACTACCTAACTAACCCTCTACCATAATTTGTATCCTCCATAATTTTCTATCTTAGTGTCATTTACTTGGTAAGCTGGAGTTGCGTTAAGTCCTATTTAATCACCTCTCCTCAATACTTCTTTAGCCTAGCTACCTCTGCTCATTTAACCATTCATGACGAACCTTTCAAAGCTCCACACTAGTTCATCCATGCATTTCCTATTCACATGTTCAAATTATCTAATGAAATTTAAGAGGGGGTGTGAATTGAAAATTTTCTATGAGTCAACTATCGAACCTTCACAGTCGACTCGTTTACAGATTAACACACTTCAAAAAATGGATTAGATTCAAATAAGTAGACTAGTAAATAAATGAATAGAAATACAAACACATAAATTTATCCTGATTCAGAATACCACTGTGGTGCCTACTTTCAGTCCCCTGGGTTTCAAAGTTTTCTAAATTTTTTTGAAGTAGAGGCCAACTATAATAATGGTGATCAAGTTTTGAAGACTTATTTTGTTCTTCAGATCTTGTGACACAGCTTCAGTATGTATTACAAAGTTGACTGAATCCTATTCTTCATGTAACTATTGTAAACTGATAAGTACAAAGCTTTATGAGACTAAAATTGAGATACTTTGAAATTTTTCCTTGAAGTTGCATGATGTCTTTTTTCTCCGGTTTTGGCCTTTATAGTCTTCTACTACATATGCTTCTTTTCTTCATAAGGAAACCTAAGGGATTTCGTCTCAATCAAGGATTTGGGTTGATTCCTTGATTAAGGTATTTTTCACCTTATGGTATATCCATACTTGGTGCGATTTTCCTTTCTCACATCTATACATGTCTATATCAGATATGTCCATGTAAGGAGTGAGATTTTTTTTCCTTTAGTCTTGTCATAAGGTGTGGCCAATTGCCTTGTCAATTGAGTTCTTTAATTGATATGATTTTTGTTGCCTTATCAAATGATATCCTATATTGATGTGGCTCCATATTTAGCGTGATCTTCTTTTGAGGGAATATTCCTTGACTTGTGCGAGATATCCTCCCATTATTTGAGATCTTCAATATCCTTTGTGTAGGACATCCTCCCATCATTAATATCCTTCAAAGTTCACTTATTAGTTTGTCATTATGAAAACATAAAACATAAATATAGGAGGCTAACAATCTCTCCATTTTTGATAATGACAAACAAGCATTTAAACATCAGTTGACTTTCCTATCATAGTAGTCGACTTGCTCCCCCTAACTTGTAAGTACTTCTGATATTCCTTTGTATCAGTTGACTCTTATCCATTGATAGTTAACTTGCTCCCCCTGTCTTTAAGCCTATCTGATATTCCTGTCTTTCTCCCTCTTTTGGCATAATCAAAAAAGAAAAAGGAACCACACAACAAGAAAAAAAGAGTAGTATGCATATAGCAGAGAATAAGCTGATTAATTACTAAGTACTAGGAAAAAAATAAGGAAGTATGGCATATAGTGTGTTAAAAAACATCTTACAACCTACCAAAACCAAGGGGAAGGACCCCCTTTTGAATAAAAAAACATCATTAACACCGCTTAGCCCAAAAGTATGTTAGGGTATTGTGCATGTTATGGCAGAATTTGTCATAGGATTTTTCAACATTTTTAAAGAAGGAGGAGTAGGAGTTCTGAATAGAGACAATAAGATCATTATTATAGGAGTTGACTTGGGACTTGAGGGAGTCCATGGAAGTGAAAACTAGACTAAACAACTTGATGACTTCCGTTTTGAACCCATCGAGTGCCAGCCGAACCAGGCCTATGTTAGTGCTGGTGCTTTTTCCAAGGTCCAGAAGTTTGGAAGTCGACTACTGGAATAGCTTGACACCTTTCTCAATAGCTTTGAAGCGATATTTGATTTCCTCCAATTCCTTAAACACAACAATAGTGGGGTTAGAAACAGACTTACTTACCTTAGGGAGTTCAGATTTTACGCGAGCAGAATTCTTTTTGCACCATGCATTTTTAACAAAAACATAGCCTATACTGGCAAAAGTTTTAGAGCTATAAGTAGAAACGACTTCTACCGGGGGTAAGCAGAGAGATCAACAGAGTAATATAGAAGAATTTAAGTAATGAGTAAGCCATATGAAAAACAGGCAGAGGCATAAAAATCTGTTGCACTCTTAAGCATATACTCACGAATCCAAGTTGCCCAATTGCTTTTGTGTTTCTTAACCAGACAATACAACACAAAGACATCACGATAATTAATATTTCCAAGGAATCCCTTACGTGGAATTAGTGTGGTAGTAATTATGTAGGCCATGACGTGAAACTTGAAACACAAGGACAGAGGACCAAAATTGGACGATACTAAGTCAGGTTTAGATAGGATCCTTTTTGCTTCTTTAAAGCTGACCTCAAAATATTTAGGGAATTTACTATTCATGAAAGAGATTACACTAGAGAACTTTATATTAAAAACATTTTCAAATAAAAAATCATTCAGAATAATTCTTGTGCCAAACACAAGAGTCTCAAGTTCACCACTATCAGGAGAGATGCAGATATTGGCATAAAAATGCGAACTGGATCCTCATAAACCACAAATCTACACAGCCAAAACACCAAGGACAAATTTTGAAACTTAAAGAAGCGACTGACATTATAGAAGACACCTTTCAATTGACAGAGATTGATAGTGCGACCGGGTACAACGGAGCAGTTTTTAAAGGTAGAGAATTTTTCTTTCTGAGAGCTTGTCTAGAACTTGTGCATATCTTCAAGAGGGAGGGATTTTAGAGAGGTTGTACAGGGTTTCATAGAAGAGGGGGTTGGAATGGTTACAGGACGATGCCTTTTGATGAGAGTTGACTGAGAATCTGACGAGGATTCATTAGAGGACTCAGAGAGGAGAACAAGACTGTTAGAGAGGATTTTAGGAAGAGATTTGGACATGCTTTCCATGGAACGAGTTCTGGTCATGAGAGAAAAGGGGAGTCGGATTTTAAAAGGGAAGAGAAAGAGAAGAGGGGATATTAAAAGTACGAATGAAGAGAGGAGGGATGTAGGCGACTATTGGGAAAGGATGTGAAAGGAGAAGACAAAGCAGTAAGAAGGAAAAGATGACTGATAGAAGTAAAAGGACGACAGAAAGAGGTGTTGGGAAGGTAAAAGGGGACAAAAGCGGCATGGGTCACGTGAAAAATGATGAAATACTGATGACCCCTTATTTGAAAACTACTTTTTTGGTAAAAAAATTGAAGAGATATTTAGAGTAAATAAAAAAAATTGCCTTTTCAAAAATAGGACTGATAGGTCATTAATATGAGAACTCCAAGTCTTTTCCTAAGGTAACAGAATCTTTATTCTAACAACGATTTCATAAAAATATCTATCAATTGATTTTTAGAATCAACAAAAGTTAAATAAAAGTCTCCATTTTCTATATTATCTCGAATAAAATGATGCTTAATATCAATGTGTTTAGCTCTAGAATGATGCACAATATATTTAGATAAATTAATAACACTAGTATTATCACACAATATGGGAATAGATTCAAAAGAAAAATTAAAATCAATTAGTTGATACATAATCCATAAAATTTGAGTACCACAACTTCTAATGGCTATGTATTCGGCTTCATTGTTGAAAGAGCAACTGAAGTTTGCTTCTTGCTGTTCCATGAAATCAGAGCATCACCAAGAATTCGACATATACCACTAGTGCTTTTCCTATCACTTTTATCAAATGTAAAGTCAGCTTCTGAATATCCAATTAAATTGAAATGAGAAGAGAAAGGATACCATAGTCTAATATCTTGAGTTCCTCTGAGATATCAGATGATTCTTTTAATGGCATTCAGATGAGACTCTTTGGCAGTCGACTGGAACCTAGCATACTTACATAAACTGAACATAATGCCTAATCGACTAGCGATCAAATAGAGCAGTAATCCAATCATTCCCCTGTACGTCTTTTCACCAACATCCTTTCCAGATGAGTCTGAATCAAGGCTTTTGGATGGGCTCATCGGAGTTCCATAGGCTTTTTCTTTTTTCATGTCAAACTTTTTGATGAGTTTCTTTGTATACTTAGCTTGACTGATGAAAGTACCTTGGTTTTTGCTTGATTTGTAATCTCAATAAAAATGTGAGTTCTCCTATGAGACTCATTTCGAATTCTTCTTTCATCAGATTAGCAAAATTTTTGCATAGGGAGATGTTAGGACTACAAAAAATAATATCATCAATGTAAATTTGTACAATAAAAAGATTTGAGTCGAGCATTTATATAAACCGAGTTGTAATAATTTTACCTCTTTGGAAATTATTATTTAACAAAAAATTACTCAACCTCTCATACCAAGCCTTTGAAGCTTGTTTGAGATCATAGAGTGCTTTTGATAATTTAAAGACATGATTTAGATAAGATGGTTTTTCAAAATTGGGTTTTTTTACAAAAACTTCTTCATGAATAAATCCATTTAAAAATACATTTTTGACATCCATTTGATACAACATAAAATATTTATTATCAAGAAAAGCTAATAAGATGCGAATAGATTCTAACCTTGCTACCGAAGCAAAGGTTTCATCATAATCAATACCTTCTTGTTGGGAGTAGCCTTGAGCTACTAATCTGTCTTTATTTATGATCACTTTACTTTCTTCATTCAGTTTGTTTCTGTAGACCCATATGGTTCCAATTACTGAGCAGTTCTTGGGTCTTTCAACTAAAGTCCAAACTTAACTTCGTTCGAATTGGACTAGTTCTTCCTTCATGGCCTCAACCCAAAATTCATCTTTGAGGGCCTCATCAGTCTTCTTTGGTTTGATTTGAGATACAAGAGCAACACATGCTTTCTTTCTTAAGGAAGTTTTTGTCTGCATCCTATCGTCTAGATTTCCGATGATAAATTCGTTTGGATAGCTAGCATTGTGTTTTCATTCTCTTGGAATAATTGGTTTGACTTCTTTCTCTATAGGATTTGACTCTCGAGGAGGTGTAGCTGACTCATTTTGTGAAAGTTCATGAGTTATGCTAGCATTGGCTCCAGATTGTAAATCACTTACCTATTCTTCATCAATACTCAAACTTGTAAAAAGGTGATTAGATTCATCAAATACAATATGCATAGATTCTTCAACACATAAGGTTCTTTTATTGTAGGCCTAGTAAGAACGACTAGTGGGAGAATACCTAAAGAAAATACCTTCGCCACTTCGTGGGTCGAATTTTCCTAAGTTACTCTTACCATTATTGTGAATGAAGCATTTGTATCCAAAAGGATGAAAGTAGCTAGTGTTAAACTTCTTTTCTCTCCACAGTTCATGAAAGGTCCTTTTTAGAATAGGTCTGATTAGGTATCTGTTGATGATGTGATATGTTGTACTTACTGCTTCTGCCTAAAAGTAATCTAGGAGATTATGTTCTAATAGCATGGTCCTGATAGTTTCTTGGAGAGACCGATTATTTTGTTTCACCACACCATTTTACTAAGGAAACCGAGGTGATGAGAAGTCCTGAGAGTATCCATTAGGCATAGTAATCCTCAAATCCCTTAGTTTAAAATTCTCCTCCGTGATTGCCATGAAAATAGGTGATGAGGTGTCTAGATTCTCTTTGTACTTTTCTACAAAAAATCTCAAATTTTTTGAAAGCCTAATATTTATGAGCAAGAAACATCACCCAAGTAAAATGAGAATAATCATCAACTAAACCAAAAACATATCTTTTTTCACCAATACTCGCGGTCTTGGAGGGGCCAAACAAATTCATATGGATTGTTTGAAGAGGTTTGGTAGTAGAGAAAATGTCTTTGACTTTCAATGATGTCTGGTTCTATTTACCCAATTGGCAGGCATCACAGATGTGATCCTTTTTAAACTTGAGTTTTGACAGACCTTTCACCAATTCCAGTCTGGACAGTTTCTCAATGATATGCGTACTAGCATGCCTAAGATTTCTATGCCACAACCAGATGTCATTGGTTTGCACAGTGAGATATGTTAAGGCAGTAAATTTAGGACTATTTAAGACATAAATATTATCAACGCATTCACCGATGAGAGATATATTTCTTTTATTATGTTTGATGGAGCATCTTTCAGCCTTGAATGAGACTCCAAAACCAGTTTCACACAACTGACTGATACTGAGCAAGTCGTGTTTAAGGCTTTCTACTAGGTACAGTTCAATAAGCTCACATGAGGAGCTGAGCTTTACTGAATCAACTCCAATGACGTTGCCTCTAGCGTTGTCACTAAATTGACTAATCCTTCTTCTATTTTCTTTAGAGCACAAAAAATTTCTTTCTTTCCAGTCATATGTATAGAACATCTACTATCAATAACCCACATTCCCTTCTTATAGATCTTGTGGGCATGTTCTTGCAAAAGAAGAAAATTAATGTTATTTAGGTACCCAAGTGGTCTTGGGTCCTTGCGGGTTAGATTTGCTCCATTTGAGCTTCTAAACCCACACACTTTCAGGCTTTTATCTGCAGTAGTAAGATTTGTGCGCTTTTTGTCTACAGATATAACAGACAGGTCCTCAGGAGGAGAAAAAAGTATTGGTTGATTTAAATGATTTCAATGACGAACCTGAGTTGGTTTTTAAAGAATTTGATCCCACGAAACTGTGACTTGGTGATTTTTTAATGCTAGTCAATTTCAGTTTCACATCATCAAGCTGTTCGTGAAGTAAGTTCAATTTCAATTTGACATGCTTCGATTTCAACTTGATAGTTTCTTTGTTCCTCTTCAAGTTTTCATTTAAGTCAATCTTCCTAACTTTTATTCTCTTGAGCAAGTTTGTTAAATTCATCTATAAATTTTTGAAGCTCGTTGGTTATCATATCTAAATTAGACTCAATCACATCACAATTATGACAATCGTGTGGTCTTACCTCGCTTAATTCATTTGTTTCCATGAAGCACATGTTGGCTGCTTCAGCTTCTTCTTCAGTTTCATCTTCATCACTCTAAGCTCCAAAATTTTGATTCTTTCTAGACGAGCTCCTTAATTCTGGACAATTTTATTTAAAGTGGCCGCGGCCTTCCACATTGATAGCAACGATCATCGTTTCCAGTGGAATCATTATTTTTTACTCCTTGGAATCTTTGCTATCTCTGTCTCATGATTTTCCTTACATCTCGATTTATGAGAGCCATTTCTTTGCTATTGGCTTCTTCCAAAAAGTCCTCCTTTTCAGTTGGTGCGACATTGAAGGCTACTGATTTCTTCTTTGTGGTACACGTTGATATAGTTTCATTCATATGCAATGAGATCACCTCATAACTCGTCGTATGTCATGTTGTAAAGGTCTCCATCTTCCAGAATGACAACTTTAGTTTTCCAAACTTTTGGGAGAATTTTGACCAATTTCTCGACTTGCAGGCTATATGGATAGATCATTCCTAATGATTTTAGCTCGCATACCATTTTACTGAATCTGGCAAATATTATTTCAATGTTCTCATTTTCTTCCATTTTGAACAACTCGTATTTATTGAATAGATCAGTGATCTTTGACTTTGGTGATTCCTTCATAGGTTACCTCTAATTTGTTCCACATCTCTTTTGCTGTCTCGCAGGTAGATATCTTATCGTATTCTTCTTCATTAACTGCACAAAGAAGTAAACTTACAGCTCGAGCATTATTTTGGATTACCTCTTGTTGTTCTTTAGTGAACTTAAGGATTTTGAGGTCTTCTGTATCAGTACTGCTCGTTTCTTTGTCTTTGTCCTTCTGTTTCTCCTTGAGTCATAGAATTGGCTTTGGTCCCTTCCTGATGACAACCCAAGCTTGGAAGTCATTTGATTGGACGAAGATTCTAAATTTGTTCTTCCAATAGGAGTAGTGTTGTTCGTTGGAGTATGGTGGTTTTGTGGAGGAATGACCATCTTAAATAAGAGCACCAAAAATCTGATAGTTTGTCATTTGACCTTTTCTCACGTGTGGTTAAGCAACACTATTGGTGAGACTTGCTTTGATACCAATTGAAATTCAAGAAGGGGTGAATTGAAAATTTTCTGTGAGTCGACTATCGAACCTTCACAATCGGCTCGCCTACAACTTAACACACTTTACAAAATAGATTAGATTCAAATAAGTGGACAATTAAATAAACGAATAAAAATACAAACACAGATTTATTCTGGTTCGGAACACCAATGTGGTTCCTAGCTACTTCCAGTCCCCTTGAGTTTCAAAATTTCCTTAATTCTTTTGAAGTAGAGGTCGAGTACAATAATGGTGATCAAGTTTTGAAGACTTATTTTGTTCTTCAGATCTTGTGACAAAGCTTCAATATGTATTATAAAGTTAACTCCATCTTATTTTTTATGTAACTATTATAAACTGATAAGTACAAAGCTTTATGAGACTAAGATTGAGTCACTTTGAAGTTTTTTCTTGAAGTTGCATAATGTCTTCTTTCTCCCATTTTGGCCTTTATAGTCTTTTGCTGCATATGCTTCTTTTCTTCATAAGGAAACCCAAGGGATTTCTTCTCAATCAAGGATTTGAGTTGATTCCTTGATTGAGGAAGTTTGCACCTTATGGTATGTCAATATCAGATATGTCCATACTTGGTGCATTTTTCTTTCTCACATCCATACATGTCTATGTAATGGGTGAGATCTTCTTTCCTTTAGTCTTGCCGTAAGGTGCGTCCAATTGCCTTGTCCATTGAGATCTTTAGTTGATATGATTTTTGTTGTCTTGTCAAACGATATCCTATATTGATGTGGCTCCATATTTAGTACAGTCTTCTTTTGAAGGAATATTCCTTGTCTTGTGCGAGATATCCTCCCATTATTTGAGATCTTCAATATCCTTTGTGTGGGATCTCCTTTCATCATTAATATCCTACAAAGTTCACTTATTAGTTTGTCATTATTAAAACATAAATATAGGTGGCTAACATCTAGGTCTCCTCAATCGCAGTTGCTTAATATGAGAATAATTTAACTAGCATCTAAATTTGGTAAAAGGATAATAAATAATATATATCTTTAGTTTTTACAACATTATAAGTTTATCATACAAATTAATTAGATCACTTAATCCAAATTTGTCAGATGTAGATCATAAATAATGAGAGATTATATTGAGAATTCTATATGTAATATCTGTGACTATTTTACACAAACTAACGAAATAGACATAAAAATAAAAGCAAGAGTAAATAATAAAAAGTAATAACGCAAGTGTCACACCATGTGAAAAGTTCTCATGTGTGTCAAGTAGTGGGGCAATTGATTTAACGATGAACTATAAGCCAATTAATGGATGCTATGATTAAGTCCCCCGACATTAACCAAAAAAAAAAAAAAAGCCTCCCCGCCAGTGTAAAAAAAAAGGAGAAACACATTTAAATTAGGGATACAAAAATATATACATAGCACATATACATTGCAATTTTATGACAAAAAAATTCATCACATTTTTATAGCTCAAAATTAGGATTTGGCCACAGAATAAAAAGTAATTTTTTTTTTTTTGTATAACATTCTATACATATGTACATTGCATTGTATATTGTTATATATACAATACAATTTATTTTAAAATAATTTTGCATAATATTATATATACAATTGTTCAATAATACACGTAATTATACAAATTATATGCACATCTATATATACAATGCGTATACAATATATCTACATTGTATAAGTATGTATAAAATAAAAAAGAACAAGAAAATTATCGAAACAAACTGTATTGTCTATGCGGCAATATACTGTACAATATACAAGTATATACAAATACTTCATCTTCTTCCACGAATTCAAGTATCAAATTCATTCCAAAACACCTCAAAGCTATATACTAAATCATTCAAAACTTTAGATTTGAGCTCCTTAATATATAACCCATCTTTTGCAATCATACCCATTCGAAATAAAACTTATTTACAAAAATTTGATTTTCAATTTTGAAGCTTAAAGCTTCAATAATGGCTGAACATCTAAAAAAAAATTATGCTACAACTATAAAATTATAATGTAAATTTTCTATATGCTTGATGTGGAATTTTATAGACCTGCAGTTGGACGCAACCTTAATATTCCCAAACGCGAAAGTTGCCCAGAAAGCCAGTTAAGACAAATGGTGGGTTTTGGTATGTAGCTTGGTAAATAATAGCATTAAAAAGATAAGATCATAATCCTGGAACCAAATACCATACGCAACTACATCCTTGTTGTACTAGTCGATATGGCGTATGTATGTGATTCGCCATACTTGTCTGGGCCAATCGATTGAACTTCACTATCTTAGTTGACTCAATTCGAATGCTCTCTGGTTGGGTGCCAATATATGCTAGTGGATTAAACAGGGCATTGGTTGAATTGCTTGAGGGTGGACTGAGTCAGTTTTGAACTAGTAATTTCTTATATGTTCATTAATTGTAGTTATAATGAATAATTATAAGCATTTTATGAATTGTGTATTAAATGAGTATTGAACTTTATATTATAAAGTAATATTTTGGTCTAGATTGTTTTTGATGATATAATATTTAGTGAGCTATATTTTATGTGGGTGAAAAATACAATAAAAATATTACAACTCAAAAATTACAAGTGAAGAAAAATCAAAAGATATGTTCTTTTTTTTCGGTTGAAGCGCGTATATCTCGCTCTTTTTAAAGAGATTCAAGCCCACTACAGCAAAACTATTTTACCAGTCCAGTAGTAATCTTGTTGACTTGTCTCCTCTAGGATACAGACTTCTCACAAAGAATAACTCAACAACTTTGGACAAGAGTTGAGTTCAAAGGTCCACAAAAAGAACACCTCCCTTCAACTAATGAACTCTCTTTTTTACTATCTTTTGTGAACTCTCTTTTATCTTATATTATCAAAACCATGCAAGACCACCTCTATTTATAGGTGAAGAAATCGTCCATGCAGTGAATAGGAGGAATAAATGGGAACATAAATAGAATAGAGGTTACAAGTCACTACTAGAAATTACCCCTATTGCAACGGTTCAAAAACCGTTGCTATAGATACATAAACCGTTGCCATAGATGTATCGCAACGGTTTGGCATGTACTGCATATGTGATCGTTGCGATAGATGTATCACAATGATTTTTGTGATGGTTACACAACTGTTGCAATAGATAGACCTATTGCAACGGTTTTTTAAATCTCCTATTGCGACGCTTCATATTGTCTATAGCAACAGTTAAGAACTATTACAATAGACTATATTGCAATGATAGAAAAACGTTGCAATAACCCTATTACAACAATTTTCGAAAATCCACTGCAACAATTATTGATCTTTTGCAACGATTTTTCACTACCTATGACAACGATTTTCGACATTTACTGAAATGATTTTTAATTCTTTTGCAATATGTTTTTGCTACCTATTGCAACTATTTTAATTAGCTATTACAACAATTTTGTCACCTATATATTTCCTAATATACAATTATATATACAAACCACAACAAAATCTTTCATTAATAATAATCCAAATTCAAATATACAACAAACTGTAATCTAAACCGAAAAGTAAAATATTTAAGCAAATGATTATTAGTTTTCCCACATAGTATCAAAAGTTCAATTGGCTATAAGTAACTGAAGCTACCACTCCACTTATCTTGCTGCCAAAAATCTCCATGTCCTTGTAGAAGTCCACAGGACCAGTCATTTCAGCGACACCACAAAACTGCCCACTTGCAGATCATCCTCGCTGTACGATTTGATCACGAAAAACTTGGCATTCACGAAGTCCATCAGAAAATCACCTCTATTATACTTCCTCAGCTTGAACAACTACATTGCCTCGCACATCAACATTTCCTGCTCTTGTAGTGTAGGTCTTCACAACCAGTTGCCTTTTCATTTTGTCAATTCGAGGTCCTCGATTCTGTTCTGCCAATGTATCAGGACTCACCTTCCCATCACTTGGGGTTATTCCATTAAGAAACTTTGGCCTTTGGCCTGACTTTATCTGTATTAGTGCACTCAGGAGCACCTGATCTGAGACTAGACAAGTCAATTTCAGATGGCAGAGGAGCCCTCAGCTGACCATGATTAGACAAAGCCTTCCCTTGAATAATGCTTCCTATAGCTTGAGTAACTTTACCCTATAAAAGGATTCACATAAAAAATCACAGATGTATGAGCCACAACACCATGAAGAGGTGAAGAAAAGATACAAGTTCAAATTTCCCCAATAAGTACCAAACATACTTGAAATTAGAATAAAACTAATAAATCAACCCACATAAAAGAATCCCTATTGAACACCTTCTAAACACGAAAGACAGTTCCTTACCGGGTGTACTTGAGAGGATTGACTGGAAAAAGCATGTAACATATGTTGCTTGCTCAATGCAGCATTGACCTTTGCATTTTCAGATCCCCTGTTAGATGCACTTTTATAACCAGAAGCTGGCCTTAATGAAGTTGGGTAAAGATTGGAGATGTTGGAGATAAATTATGTATAAGACGACGATCATCAGCTCTATTAGTAGAAGATAGAACACTAACCATTATTATTATGTCAGCTACGCAAAATCCTGATATTAGTTAGACTATTTTAGCCAGGCTATCAACCTAACAAAATCAGCTCCTATATTTGGCTTGGTACCAAGAATATTCTGTAAAGCTAACATAAGAACTCTGAATCTCACATAAGCAGGAGAAATGAAACCACAAAAGCTGAAATAGTATGACTGCAAAGCAAATTAGCAATCCAAAAAGCAGCACACCCAAATCATAACGGATAAACTATTTTTGAACTCACTAAACAGAAGAAGAAGAACCCCAAAAAAAGAAAACCAACATGTTCTGTATAAATAAAACTACCACACCATAATCCTAAAATAGAAGTCAATTATATTCCGCACATTAAACACACAATAAGAACAAGAAGTTCAGTGTAATCCCGCAAGTAAGTCTGTGTCTGGGAGGATAGAGTGCATGCAAATGAAACCTCTACCTTATAGGTAGAGCACCTGTTTCTAATATATGCTCGGCTCGGGATAAATCTATTGTATATAGATTTTTAAAAAAATGTATAAATAGTGTAAATTCCCATCTAAGGGGGGCTCAGATAAACATCCTCGTCAGGGTAGTGTACCCCTATCTTGAGAAGGTTAGATTGTTTCCACTAGGCCCTCGACACAAACAGATTAAAAAGACATCAGCAGCAACAAGCATGAACAACAACACAAACTTCAATCCCAAACAGACGAGAAATCCAGATTTAATAAATGCTTGCTGAATTAAGAAGTAGTCTGCCTACAACTAGCATATGCCAAGTCGCTCTTGGTTATTTTCTCAGGTTTAAGTTTTCCAAGAACACTCTAGTGTTCAGGTAATTGTTCGTCCTACACTTTATAAAAGTGAGGCGTAGTAATATAAATGAATAATTCACCTGAAAATTTTATGGCTTACAAGTAAGTTCAGTAAGCAAACAAGAAGATAAAACAGCAGTACTGTTGTCTTTCTTTACCTGTGTAGATGTTTACTTTTTCTCGTTACATAGTAGAATAGGATACTGAGGGGTTATATATTTTTCTCATCTACTGAGCCTCCATAAAAACAGCTGCTGCAACTTTCGGATCTTTCAGAAGATTGAGTACTCTATCAAAGTGGCGCTTGTTCACAATTCTAGCGAGATTTTTAAAAGTTTTTAGGTTTTCACCATAAAATTTCTTGATGTACTTCTTCAAAAGTTAGATCTAGAATACTAGAAATTACAATAATAAATAGGTGGCTACACTATCTGCCTAAAAGAGAAAATAGAATAGAACTTTTAGAAAGAAAGAGGGAAATGGTAAATATAATAGCTCATCTGCCATTAATACCAGAACGGGTGAAAATTGTGTTTCCATGAGCACATAATCGATTCCTATGCATGTTTGTCCATTGCATGGCCCGAACTCGCCACCCGCTACCCTCTTGATAGCCACCTTAAACCCAATATCATACTGTGAGCTAGGTCACGCGATAGCTGATAGGAATAATCTAAGGGGACTACCTGTGGTACTGCATTAAGTCGGACTGACTTATTTGACCTCATCCTCGCTGCTACTATTTTTCTGAATTCTCTCTTCATCAAGGTTCTACATGTTTCCACGTCATACTTGTCCAGATAAGGTGGGAAGTGGCTGGGAAAAGCTGGAAGGTTATATGAGATTTCCTACAAAGAAGAGCAGAAAAATCATCAAACCTATGGTTTCATAACATATATTTTATCATACTGTATTTCTTTTTTACGAATACAACATTTGAATACATTGTAGTTACATAGCGTTTGGCAATGAAAATAGTCAGTTTTTACTAGTTCGGCCATGAAAGTAGTACGCTTATCACTACAAATTGCTCACAAAAATTCAAATTCTATTCCAATATGTATCGATAGCCCAACACAATCTCTGATTTTCAAATACTCCATTTTTTATTTCAAAAACAAGAAATATTTTTTTTTTCAAATTTCACAATGAAACATGGCAAAACTCAGCATATATTTCACATGAGGATAAATCCAGACAAAAGCAATCATAGCATACAGTTTTTACATAATATACTCTTTAATAAAATTTATTTTTGATGTTATCCTAACCATACAAATAGATGCCAAATGGCCGAGCAAAATGCACAAAAGAACAATTTTAACCTTCACCTGCTGGTTAGATGACCAAAATGAAGTTCAAAAGAGATATTTGCTAGCTTTCACGCACAAAGAGTAAATCATGCTGCAGTAAGAGCACTTTGATGTCTCAATATGGTAATAGTATCACAAGGTTAACTTCATTGTTACTTCTGGATTGATTGCTTTTCCCCAATTCATTTGAAACTGCGGATTGTTCATTATAGTATACGTTGTTGCAACACTTTTTCAGTGGATACGATGCAGCTCCTATTGCTACTACTCAAGAGACTATTTAGTAATAGAGTAGAACAATGCTATATCTGTTTCATTCAAATTCATTTTCAACCCTTTCAATTTTTTCTGGGTCCCCTCGTGTCTGTAGATTATTTTGGACTGCAAAAACTCTTAGACTATTCACCAGTACGACAATACACACTCATCTAAATAAGGAGGGTTATAAAAATGAAGGTACTTATTTCTACAATAGCTAACATACTTATCTAATGCAGAAATGAGAGGAGTTGTTAAAGCCAGAATTCAGAACCTACTACTACATTAAGATTAATTTCATCAAAGATAATTGCCGATGATTGCTCTAACAGTTAAAAGTAATTTTATTTAAATCTCAAGGTGATAGATAAGTGGGAGGGTGCAAAACTACAAACCTTTTGAGGGGCCATCCACTTCTCAACACAACGCAATGCATTCGTAGCTGATTTCTTCACCACACCAACCTAAAATAAAAGGAAAATCAATCTCTTGGTCATGCAATGAATACTAAATACACCAATTTTTATAGTTTAATTCTCTTTAATCATACGTATGAAGTCTGCCATTTATCAGGCACGTCCTGCCTAATTATACATGGTTGCTCCGCATGTTCTCCTTCTGATTAACTCCAACACAGATGATACTACTACACGCCTCTCTTCCAATTAACTAACAGCATTCTTGTTTGAGTATTTGGTCACACAAGTTCACCGTATCAAGCTTAAGAATATATTTAACACAAAAGCTCTAACGCCAAATATGTCAGACCACATCTACACTTACCCTGCACTGTCAGGAGTCTTGCTAAACATTTAAGATTTACTTGTGTCACTATTCCTCCCATAAAACCAATAATGTAGAGCCTACCATCAATATTGAGCCTACCGAGCAACTTATGACAAAGCCTACCATGAATAATATCCTAAATTATTCCATCTTTCATGAACATTGTTACCACTATTGTTATGAATAGACAAGTACTCATTGTTAGCTTCCATCTATTTAGCACAATACGAGCAGAGACAAGGAGATGCATTATCGACCTAAAAAGAGGTAGTAACTGAAAACACCCAAATTAAATCCATCCCAAACATTCGTTCAACAATCAAAGTGAAGGGGAAAAAAACCCAAAATAGAAACTTAAGAATTAGGTTAAAATCATCAATTAGAAGAATTAACTAACCTTAAAATCCCCAAATTAAAGAACAGAAGCCCAAATTTTCTCAAAAATTGAAGTGGTTGTCGGAGCAGTGGAGGAGCTGAAGTCAGATAAGCTTTGAAATCGAGGTACGGGATTCGCACTTTCCGGCTTCTTGAAGTGTTCTGAGTTGGGAAGGGATTTTAGAGCAGCTTTGAAATCGAGGTACGGTTGTCGGAGCAGTGGTACAATGGGCGGAGAATAGTGGTCAAAGTAGCGGTATGGTGGCCGTAGCAGCGGCGGATAGAACTTGGTTGGAGCAGTAGCAGTGGTGGTCATGGTTGTGGAATTATATGTTAAAAGACACTTTTTGTAGGATGTATTATTTAAAATAGATCATGTATTAAAATTTAATGTAATTTAATGTATTATTTGACTGCACAACTCAATTTAATTCTTTTTTATCCATGGGTGTATTATCTTATACCAACCAATTCTAGGAATTACTTATACAGGAAAAAAATTACATTGATAAAATAAAGTAACTGACCAAATTACCCCTCATTCACTTTTACTAAATTTCTCCAGCTAATTAATAAAGAATGATTTGAATAATTTATTATGATCACTACTTTTTAAAAGTCTCCAATATTGTCTTTTTTCCATCATCATACATTTTTGAAAATCATATATGTTGCAAAAATGCACAAGAAAGTGATGTTGTTTTGATCCGCAAGCTGATGCATCAAATAGGACATGTCAGTCATACATTTCGTGTGTTTGTTTCGTTGAAGAATTAGTTAAATGTAATAAAATTACACTTGGAAAAACAAAAGAAACGAAACAAATGACCTTGAAGATAGAGAGTGGCCGATTAAAAGAAAAGGGTATATGAGGTTCCAACAATTGTTTGAACGATAATGTTTCATTGCATGATGTGGCAGAGGTTCATAAATTATTTGATGAAGGGACTATCCACTTCAGGCATATGAATTATTCATATTTTAATTTAAGATGTCAAGTTAAATAAAATAGAAAATCCACAAAAAGATCAAGGGTATAAATATAAATAAGATATTTGTAGAATTTTAAAACCAACCACAATTCATGGTATATCTAGCTTTTAACGCAATAAACCAAACATTTGATAAAAAAATAATCCTTGCATTACAATCCCTGTATTAGTAATCTCTGTATTACTAATCCCTGCATAACTTGGTTTCCTACTAAACGACCCCTAAAAGGATTATAAAAGGGTTTATTTCTGGTTGACCTTAGAATTTTATGATAAGAATAAATAAACCGTTGTAAAAGCTTTTTTTCCCAATTAAGTGTTGTAATAGTCAATTCTGTGGCAACGGTTCAGGCAATCGTTGTGATAGAACACTCTATTGCAATGGTTATCAAACAATAACAACGGTTATAGAATTAAATAGTTCTATTAGAACAATTTTTTTTGCAACGGTTGAAAGCCTTCAAGTACATCAAGATATTTTTTATATAACAAACCACAATTTTTCATTCTAATTAAATAGCTCATTACTCTCGCTGTAGCATGCCAATGTTCATTAAATGGCTTGCTAGTAAACCTGCTAAGTACTCCTACTGCATATGCAATGTCAGGCCTAATGCAGTCAATCACATATCTCAGACTTCCAATTATGCTAGCATATTCCTTTTGATTTATTACATCATTTTCACTTTCAACAGGAAACAAGTGAACACTAGAATCAAATGGAGTTACAACATGCTTACAATTAAGGAAATTATATTTTCAAACTTTTATCAGCATAATGTGACTGGTCAAGGAAAATTCCATCACATGTTCTAGTAATTTTTATACCTAGAATAAAATTTGCCTCACTAAGACCTTTCATATCAAATGACTTCTAAGAATATTTTTAGTTTCACCAATAACATTCATGTTAGAACCAAAGATCAATAAATCATCAATATATAGACAAATAATAACATGAGAATTATTCCAATACTTATGATATACGTGTTGGGTTCAATTAGTGTGAATGAAAAATGAATGGACACAACCCTTCGAAGAAACGATACACTTTTTCGAAAAAGTGGTGACTATTCGGTTGGATATGACTGTTCAGAAAAAGACATGTTGTTTCGAAATGGACAAACATGTCTGTTCTGAAATGATACACCATTCCATGAACCATTGCTTCCTTTCTGAAGAGGAATTTGATGGCTATAAATACCTAAACTTTTTTCCTCAGGTAGTATGAAAAATTTCTGCATTAAAAATCACTTTTCTACTTCTAAAAACTCTTTGTGATCATCTCTTCATTGAGTGAGTTTGAAGAAAATTAGAAGGTTTGAGGTACCGCTACATTCTGATTGTGAAGCCATTTTATCATGGGAGGAAAATTCCGTAACCTCGGGTACTTGAGAGGAATTATTTCCTTAAGGACACTCCGTGAATTCAGAGGACTTGGCTTATTCTGCTTCATCTTTTTTCTTTAAAATAAAATAACACACTTCTTTGATAGTTCATATTGAACTTGTGTTGAAGGTGTTGGAAAACTTCATAAGTGTTATGGATTTAATCTTGAACTTGTGTTGAAGTTATTTTGACATAATACAGATTGTGTACCCAAAACAACAATCTTAAGGAAATAAGTTGGAATTTTTTTGTTTGCTTGTTTGGTGACATTTTCTTTGCACTAAAGTCTTTTTTCTTCATAATCTATATTGCTTGGTTTCTGGAGATTAAAGCTTTAAGCTTTCTACTCCGTTTGAACTTAATAAGTGATTTGAAGAAATAAAAATTTTCATCACAAGTTAAAGGTCATTCGGTTAACGATTGGAAGACATAAAAACTTCATCCTTAAACTAGAAACAAGTGCTATTTATAAGTTTCTACGAACTTATAATAAGTATAATTTTATACTAAAGTTAACTGTCTTTTTGTGGTAGGAAAAATAACTACAGAATATCATGTTGATGGTGTGACAAGTGTGGCAGCAACAAATGTTGCCACAACCAGTCACACAAATGCGCCACCCACTATGACATTAGCGGAAAAGCCCAAAAATTTTTTTGGAGTTGATTTCAAGAGGTGGCAACAAAAGATGTTCTTCTATTTAACAACCTTCTATCTTCAAAGGTTTATTTAAGAAGATTCTCCAGAAGTGCCTGAAGGTACTTCGGACTAGGAGCGAATTATTGTAACAGAGGCGTGGAAATATTCTGATTTTCTATGTAGGAATTACATCTTAAACAACCTCTAAGATTATTTATACAATGTCTACAACATAATGAAGACATTTAAAGAACTGTGGAATGCACTGGGAAAGAAATATAAGACTGAGGATGTAGGAACCAAAAAGTTCTATGTTGCATGATTCCTTGAGTACAAAATAATCGATAGAAGGACTGTCGTTTCTCAAGTACAGGAGTTGCAAGTCATCATCCACGATCTCCTTGCAGAAGGTATAAATTTAGTGAATACCTTATTTGAACATGTTAAAAATATTCTAAATGTTCACATAAACTGTTGTAGGTTTGGTTGTGAACGAAGACATTTCAAGTTGCTGCGATAATTGAGAAGTTGCCACCTTTATGGAAGGACTTCAAGAATTACTTGAAAGACAAAGGAAAGGAGATGACAGTTGAAGACCTTATTATGAGGCTGTGCATTGAGGAAAACAATAAAGCCATATAGAGGAGATCTAAAGGAAATTCTTCAATAAATGGAGCTAACATTGTAGAAGACGATCCCAATAACTCAAAAAAGCAGAAGAAAGCTGAACAACAAAGAAATTAGCCTAAGAAAAAATTCAAAGGAAAATGCTTTAATTATGACAAGATTGGACACAAGTATACAGATTGTCGTGACCCAAAGAAAGGTAAAAAGAAGGATCAAGTAAATATGGTTGAATCCAAGAACAAAATGGACGATCTATGTGCCATACTTTCGAATGTAACTTGGTAGGAAATCCTCGAGAATGGTGAATGGATTCTGGTGCCACCCGCCACATTTGTCCAAATAAAGAGTTATTTGCTGCATTTGCCCCGGCTTAAGGTGAAGAGAGGGTCTATGTGGTAAACTTTGTAACTGCAAAAGTTGAAGGAATAGGAAAAGTCTACCTGAAAATGACATTAGGCAAAGTGTTGACTCTTAACGATATCCTATATGTATCAGAGTTAAGGAAGAACTTGATTTCTGTATCACTTCTTGATAAAAATATAATCAAATATGTATTTATTTACAAAAAAAATTGTACTTAGTAAATGAGAAGTGTACGTAGGAAAAGGCTACCTCATTGAGGGCCTATTTAAGATGAATATAACGAATGTTGAAATCAATAAAGATTCTATTTCTTCTTACTTTCTTGAGTCTAATGGTTTGTGGCATGAATGATTAAGACATGTCAATTATAAAACATAGTGAAAATTGATTAACTTAGAAGTTTTGCCAAACTTTGAGTGCAATAAATCAAAATGTCAAACGTGTGTGGAATCAAAGTATGATAAGCATCCGTATAAGTCCATTGAAAGGAATTCCAATCCTTTAGACTTAATCCACACTGACATTTATGATATAAAGTCAACACCATCTCGTGGTAGGAAAAAGTATTTTATAACTTTTATTGACGATTGTTATAGGTACTGTAATTTCTATTTGCTAAACAGTAATGATGAAGCAATAAATACATTTAGAAAATATAAAATAGATATTTGAAAATCAGTAAGAGAAAAAGATCAAAATGATAAGAAATGATAGGAGTGGAGAATATGAATCTCCCTTTGTAGAAATATGTTTAAAGAATGGAATTATCCATCAAACTATGACCTGTATTCACCTCAATCTAATGGAATTGCAGAAAGGAAAAATCAAACCTTAAAGAAAATGATGAGTGCCTTACTCAATAGAGTTCCCCGTAGTAAGACACAATCAATTTCATATGAAAAATAGAAAGAAAAGAAACCTAACTTGAAATATTTCAAAGTGTGGGGGTGTCTAGCGAAAGTTCAAGTTCCTATGCCTAAAAGGGTAAAGATAGGACCTAATACTGTAGAATGCGTGTTCATAGGATATGCTAAAAGTAATAAAGCATGTCGATTTTTGGTTCATAAATTCGAACATCCGGATATCAATAAAAATACGGTAATTGAGTCAGATAATGCTGAATTCTTTGAACATATTTATCCGTATAAAACTAGAAATGAATAGTCTAGTGGGGGGTCTAAATGACCTCAAAATGAACCAATAGAGGATGTATATAATGATGAGAATCCAAGATATAGTATATGTCAAAGAACGTCAACTTCATTTCGATTGAATTATGTAACATTTCTCTTAGAAAATGAGCCTTAAATATTTAAAGAAGTGATGTCGTCTTCAAACTCATCCTTTTGGAAAGATACAGTCAATAGTAAGATTGATTCAATCTTAAGAAACCATACGTGAGATTTGGTTGATCTTTCTCTAGGAAATAAACCTTTAGGTTCTAAATGGATCTTCAAAAGAAAAATGAAAGCGGATAGTACCATTGAAAAATACAAGACAAGACTTGTAGTAAAATTCTTCAAACATAAAGAAGGCCTTGATTACTTTGATATGTACTCGCCAGTAACAAGGATAACGTTAATTCAGATGTTAATTGCCTTAGTGGCGGTATATGGTCTTGAAATCCATCAAATGGATATGAAAACAACATTCCTAAATGAAGAATTGAAGGAAGAAATTTACAAGGAACAACTCGAGGGTCTTGTGGTTCCTAGTAAAAAAAAGAAGGTATGCAAACTAGTTAAGTCACTCTATAAACTAAAACAAGCACATAAACAGTGACATGTGAAGTTTGACCAAACTATGTTAGCAAACGGGTTCAAGATAAATGAATGTGATAGATGTGTTTACATCAAAGACACCTCAAATCACAAGGTCATTATTTGTTTGTATATGGATTATATGTTAATTATCAGTAGAGACATTTCTGACATAAATGCTACAAAACTAATGTTTGAGAGAAAGTTTGATATAAAAGACTTGAAGTTGCGGATGTGATCTTAGGATTAAGAATCCATAGAACTTCACAAGGGTTGGCATTGTCACAGTCTCATTACATCAAAAAGGTACTTGATAAATTCAAGTATTTGAAATTTGGTATTGCCAAGACTCCATTAGACGTGAGCTTTGCACTTCAAAAGAATGAAGGTAAAAGTGACTCAAAGCTGGAGTACGTAAGAGTGATGGAATGTTTAATGTATATAATGAATTGTACACGACCAGACATAGCATGTGCTATTAGTAAGTTGAGTCGATACACGAGTAATCCCAATAAAACTCCTTTTATGGCAATAAAAAGAGTTTTGGGGTATCTTAAATACACTCAAGACTATATTTTGCATTATAATAAATATCCTGCGGTACTTGAAAGATATAGTGATGCAAATTGGATACCCAGATTGAATGAAGTTAAATCCACAAGTGGATATGTATTTACAGTAGGTGGAGGAGCAGTCTTATGGAAATCATCCAAATAGATATGTATTGTTCGCTCTATAATGGAATCAGAATTTATCGCATTAAATAAAGTCGGTGAAGAAGCAGAATGGCCCCGAAATTTCTTAAAAGATATCCCTTATTGTCCCAAATCATTAGCACCAGTATGTATACACTGTGATAGTAAAGCGGCTATAGGTAGGGTAGGGAGCATGATGTACAATGGTAAATCTCATCACATAAGACAGAGACATAATACCCTTAGAGAATTTCTTTCTAGTGGAATTATCACTTTTGACTATGTGAAGTCAAAGGATAATATGTCGAATCCACTTACAAAAGGCCTATCTAGAGAGAGAGTTGAGAGAATATCCAAGGGAATAGGTTTACGACCCAGGACAAATCAGCATGGTGGTAACTCTACCTAGCAAACTGGAGATCGCAGGAGCTAGGTTCAAAGAAATCAAACAAAGTTATGTCTGACAGGTTCAACATTGTCAATATACCCAACTTATTCTCGTGATATAGACAATGTTTAGTAAATAAGGATAAGACTTATGGTGTGAAGTCTTTTAATGATTATCTAAATTTGGCAGATTTTATCAAATAGTTTAATCTATAGGATTGAATGTTTAGAAATTATCTATGTGAGGGAGAAGTGGAAGCCACTTTAAGAAGAATTTTAGTAACGGCCTATTATTAAAGATCTCATGAAACCGAGACGTGTTCATGGATAAAATGAACAAAACCGTGAGAACCATAAATGGTAAAAGTCTAGTTGTATGACATGTATTGTCCAGGTGCACATTAAAGCTCGACGGTTTAAGATATCAAATCTACCGATTGACCGAGTGCATCCGATGCATGTTCACTACGAAAAGTTCAAAGTAAAACCCACTTATCCAGATACAATCAGTATTTACTTGATGATCACATACTTATTCATAAAGTTTTACAAAGAATAGTTATTCCCCATTCATGTGGGGGATTTTTGGGTTCAATTGGTCGGAATGAAAAATAGAGGGACGCAATCCTTCGAGAAAATGACACACTATTTTGGAAAAAGGTGACTGTTCGGTTGGATATGTCTGTTCAGAAAAGACATGTTTTTTTGGAATGGACAGATATGACTGTTCCGAAATGATACACCCTTCTATGAACAATTGCTTCCTTTTCGAATGGGCATTTGATGGCTATAAATACCTGAACTTTTTTCCTCAGGTAGTATGAAAAATTTCAACATTGAAAATCACTTTTCTACTTCTAAAAACTCTTTGTGATCATCTCCTCGTTGAGTGAGTTAGAAGAAAATTAGAAGGTTTGAGGTACCGCTACATTCTGATTATGAAGTCATTTTATTTTGGGAGGAAAATTACGCAACCTCGAGTACTTAAGGGGAATTATTTCCTTAAGGACACTCCGTTAATTCAGAGGACTTGGATTATTCTGCTTCATCTTTTTTCTTTAAAATAAAATAACACACTTCTTTGATAGGTCATATTGAATTTGTGTTGAAGGTGTTGGAAAATTTCATAAGTGTTCTTGATTTAATCCTGAACTTGTGTTGAAGTTGTTTTGACATAATATAGATTATGTACCCGAAACAACAATATGCACTTATAACACTCATTTGTTTTAAGACCATTATCAATCATGCAGGAATCAAACTTGTCATGCCATTGCTTTGGTGCCTGTTTTAAGCCATATATGGATTTAGTAAGTTTACACACTTTGGTTTCTTGGCTAGCCTCAACAAAACAATCGGGTTATTCCATGTAAATCTCTTCATTTAGGTTTCCATTTAAAAAAACAATTTTACATTCATTTGATAAATTTGTAAATAAAAAATTATCGCAATAGCAACTAAAAGTCTAATGGATGTAATTCTAATTACTGGTGAAAGAGTATCAAAAAATTCTAGGCTTTCTAGTTGTTTAAAACCTTTAGCCACTAGCTTAGCTTTATATTTATCAACAGATACATCCTGTTTTAACTTTTTATGTAAGACCCATTTACATCCAATTGTTTTACAATCTGGTGGTAAATCAACTAGCTTTCAATTTTTATTGGAGATTAGTGATTCCGTTTCATCATTTACAACCTCTTTCCAAAAAATAGCATCATCCAAAGATAAAGCTTCTTTTAAAGTGAGAGGGTCTTCTTCAATGTTAAAAACATAATAATCAGGATCAAAATCTATTTCTACTCTAGCTCATTTACTTCTTCTTAATTTAAAATCATTATTTTCTCTATATAACTATATTTCTTCTGTTCATTTTTTAAGTGACCAGGAGAGCTCAATTCCTCATATGTCAGCATTTAAACTAAAAGCACTTTGCTTTTTCAGTGAATATTGGTGATAGATAGATATATAGATAGAGATTATGAGGCTATGATGTGAAGCAGTTACAGCTCACTAAGGACATGACCCTAGATAGGAAGTTATGGAGGTCGCGTATTAGGATAGAAGACTAATGTCAGTTTGGGTCGGTAGGGTAGGACGTAGCTTGGTGGGTGTATTATTCTTGGTATGCTACCTTGTTGCATGCTGTATTGCGATGGTGTACTATTCTTTGGTTGCTATTCCTTGTGGGTAGTGTATTTATATCTTGTCATTTTGTTACGTGCTTTTTTGTGGATTTGATTAATATTTTTTGTCTTAAGCCGGGGATCTATCGAAAATAGCCTTGCTACTTCTCCGGAGGTAGTGGTATAGACTGCGTACATCTTACCCTCCCAGACCCCACTATGTGGGAATACACTGGGTTTGTTGTTTTTGTTGTTTAAAGTAGAAGTAGAAGAACTAGGTAGTGACAAAATATTTTCTTTAGTCCTTAGACTCACACTATATTTTCATGAAATATAGCATCACTAGATTCTATTATAATACTATTTTCAAGATTAAAAAATCTGTAGGCTGTACTATTTGAATCATAACCAAGAAAAGCGCAAGTAGTAACTTTTTTACCTAACTTAGAGATTTTGGGATAAATTGACCTTACACAGGCTAAACAACCCTAAACTCTTAGATATCCCAAATTTAGCTTATGACCTTTCCATAACTCAAAAGGTGTTAGTTTGGTCTTTTTATGAGGCACCGATTCAACACATAACAAGCAGTCAAAAGAGCTTCACCCCAAAAACTTAAAGGTGCACAAGAATCAATTAACATGGCATTAGTTAACTTAACGAAAGTTCTATTCTTTCTTTCTGCTACACTATTAGATGCAGGAGAATAAGGAGGAGTAGTTTCATGAATTATACCCAATGATCTAATAAAAGAATTGAACTCATGTGACTCATATTCATGGAAAAAAGTTTTAAAATTCTCAAAATCATTACTTTTATTTTTCATTAAGTAAACATATGTAAACTTAGAAAAATCATCAATGAAAGTAATAAAATATCTATTTCCTCCCACGAATTAAAATTTTTCCAAGTTCACAAATATCAGTATGAACTAATTCTAATAAATCATTTTTCATTCAACTTGGAAATGAGGCATTTTTGTGATTTTAGTTTCACTACAAGCTTCACATTTTTCAAAATTTTTTTTGATCACTGGAATTAATCCTAAACTAATCATAATTCCCACATAACGATAATTTATATGACACAAACGAGCATGCCAAAAATTAGTAAAAGAAAGAATGTAAACAAAAGTAGATATTTTATTCATTTCAACATTCAACCTGAACATACCATCACATGTATACCCCTTTCCCACAAAAACATTTATTTTTTACAATTACATACTGGTCAGATTCAATAATTTGTTTGAAGTTTGCTTTATTAAGAAGAAAACTAGACATCAAATTTTTTCTCATGGAAGGAGTATAAAGTACATTTTCTAAAACTAATACCCTTCCAGAAGTAAACCTCAACTCGACATCTCCCATTCCAAGTACTTGAGTTTTGTGAGAATCTCCAAGCATGATGGTTTTGGGCTCCTCAAAATGAATATATTTTCTAAACCAGTCTTTGTCATAACAGACATGACGGTTTGCACCAGAGTTCGCCCACCATCCACCAATATTCTCCACCATATTTATGTCTGTTATCACCATCACAAATGGTTCTTCGGTAACGTTTGTCTGAGGTGTAGGCTCACATTTTTAAAATTTGTAAAATCGAGCAATATGACTACTTTTGCCACAGACAAAGCATGGTCCTTTTTATTGTACATATTGATTTTTTGCTTGGTTGTTTCTACCATTATTGTCCTTAGGATGTCTATCATCATTTTTCTTGAATTTTTTCTTCTTTGGCTTCAAAATAGTATTTTTGTTAGTTTCAAGGGAAACGTTATTTGAAGAAGTTAAATTTACCTTCGGTATGATGTTGTTCTCTTCTATTTATAAAAATGCATCTGGCCCCTTACCTCTTCTTCCATGTGGATTCTCATTATCAAAGTCTTAAGAGAAGTTTCATTTTGCTTATGGTGCATAGTTTTTAGAAATTCCTTCCCTGAAGGTGGAAGTTTATTGATTATGCCACAAACAATAAGGTTACCTTCAATTTTGACTTCCTCGAACCTGAGCTCGCTAACAATCATTATGAAGTCTTGAGTTTAGTCTACCACTAATTTGTTGTCCACCATTTGGAAATGAAAAAATATGCTATCCGCATATTTTTTCACTCCCGCCTTCTCATTTTTATACTTACTCGGCAAGGTTTTCCAAATTTTCTTTTCACTAGAGTAAGTTAGATCATAATAATCATAAAAATTATCAGATAGACAATAAAGAAGAAAATACCGACACTTGTAGGAGTCACCGACATATTTTTCAACTTTCTCTTGAAGAGAAACAAGTTCATCGTTGGTCATGAAAGAGTTATCTATTTTGTTTGAGTTCTTCTCAGTTAATACATAAGAAAATTGAGAAGACTCAAGTAGAAAAGCACTTTACACTTCCACCTCTTGAAGTGAGTACCGTTGAATCAGAATAACTTGTTAAGATCTCCCATCTTGACATCCGCAGATTTTCAGTTGCTCCCATTGAATCTCCTTAAAATTGTTGGTGAAAATACAATAAAAAATATTACAACTGAAAAATTACAAGTGAAGAAAAATCAAAAGTTATCTTCTTCTTCTTCGGCTGAGGTGCGGATATCTTGCTCTCTTTAAGGAAATTCAAGCCCAATGTAGTAAAAATTTTTCACCGGTCCAGCAATAATCTTCTTGACTTGTCCCCTCCGGGATAAAATAACCTTCTCATAAAGAACAACTCAACAGCTCTGGACAAGAGTTGAGTTCAAAGCTCCACAAATAGAACACCTTCCTTCAACTAATGAACTCTCCTTTTTACTATCTTTTGTGAACTATATATTATCTTATATTATCAAAACCATGCAAGAACACCTCTATTTATAGATGAATAAATCTTCCATACAATGAATAGGAAGAATAAATGGGAAGATAAATAGAATAGAGGTTACAAAGGTTACAAGAGTTACAACACATAAAGAGTAGGGTAATGGAGGAATAAAGAATGAAAATTACAAGAATTATATGAAACTTATGTCCACATTCTACCATCACTATCTATTGAGATTAATGACTCATAACACAAATAAACTGGGAGTTTTTGAAAGCTGAAAATGTAGCCATGCAACGTGTGTGCATTTCCAAATAATGACATTAAGGATGAAAGGATTATGCTAACAGTAAACAAAGAAACGGACCAAAATGTACCATAATGACAACAAAACTCCTTCTTTCTTGTCAATTGTCATTTGCCATAAAGATCACTAAATATAGCCAAAATTATTAGACATAATAATATTCAATAATATTAATTTTTTTATCCATTATTTTATAATGTAATGATTTACTTTGATGTATTTTTTTCTTTAAATTATAGTGAAATTGTTAATTATATATCAAAATTATGAATGAATTTTATTGACTTTTGAATTTGTTATATATTTTTGTATTATTTACCCCATATACTATATGAGGGTACAATCACTCTCATGAACTTTATTTTCATATTATTTATCTCTTTCACTCTGATAAAGAAAACAAGTTAAAGCATATGATATGCATAAACATGCTTATACTAGACAGAAAAAGAGAGGAGTTTTAATGTCCTATTGAATTTGAATAGTCTTTCAGATTTAAACTGACTGGACTTCATCATTTCTCAGATTTCAAATATAATAAAGCACAAAGTGAAGTTTTGAATAATATCCCACGCATCTTTTGTATATAAGATCATAGAAGTAACATTTTTAGTTATAAAAAGGATCAAAAAATGTATGCTCCATTAAAATATATACCACAAAATTCAACCATCCATAAAAGAATTGAGACCTGAAAAACAATGAGGTCCAATCAATTTGAATATAAAAAATTAAATTAAATAAGATACTACATTTATTTTATCTAGTATAGATGAGTTTATACGCCTGGTACGTTTTAATAAACAGGGTAAATAATACTACCAAAAGAAAAAGTTTAAAGGGATGATATAATTCACGCATGATTTAAAGGTATAATTAATAATTTCACTATAATTGAAATGTATTTCTATGCTTTCCCTACAATGTAATAACAAATCTTTTAACCATCCAAAATTTGTGAAACAAAAGGGCAAAAAGAGATAACAACGAATCACCTAACATACACATGACCATATTTATATTTTATAAAATGTAGACTGAAAAGAGCCAATGGATTAGCACATGACATTACATGAGCATCCCATTAGTATGTTTTTCTGCTAGATCTTGCTCCAACTTTTCATGTGAATTATTCTTTTTCCCTTTCCCTTTTTAGTCCCCACTTTTCATCCATTTGACCCTTATTCCTTTTCTTCTTTTTCTTTTTACTGTCTTTTTCTTTTTCCTTTTAAGCTTCAATTTAAATTTATAGGGTAGTACTGGGGAAAGAGGATGGAGGCAAGCGAAAAAAAATCAAAACTTTTGCTAGTATGTTCAAGATTTTATATGTATACGATCAAATCTTTCTATGCCAACATTATTTGTCCAAGTAATTTTTTGATTGTTATAATGATATTTATATTATAAAAAATATATAATATAGCATAACAAAACGTACAATCTTCCAAATAAGAAATGATCATTACATGAGTATACAATGAGATTATGAATGTTGGTATATATATCATGTAGTTATAAAGGTTTTACTTGTGAGCCAATCCCTACAACTAAATAATTGGATCCAAGAAATAACTTGACCGTAATAGTAAAATATTATTATAAGGAATGATTATTATTATGCTCTTGACTATATAATTTTCTATATAGTATCGAATTTTGAAGAAGGATATTTAAGTGACCATATTTCTGTTTTTGTGGATCTCTACTAAATAGAGGAGAGATGATTAGTATATAAATTTTATATGAAATAATTAAGATGCACATAAGCGGGCATCACTATCCTAAGAAATTAGGTGTGACATGAATTTGTAGGCTTGTTTTAGATTCAGCCATCAGAAATTACTTTTACAACTCAATCATCTAACTTATAATGCGTTATAGAGGTTTTTTACATTGGAGAATTTAACTTTAAGGTAATGTATTATGTCACATCATAGTCAGAATCGTCCTATAATTAAGTAATATTCATTAAAAAAAAAATAATCTGGATCTAGAGCTATAAACTAGGTAGGTAGTAGCCACTACAAATTTTTTGTAGTTATCAATTATTTGTTTTGGTAATTAGTGAATATTGACATATTCCAACAACATGAACATTTCTTTTCTTAATCTGTCAATCATTTATCAAGGAACAATTGGAATTTTTCAGAGTTGTGTTTTGAATACGACTTGCATGCAAATTATTATTGGCTATTCAGAGTGAGACAGTTTAAATAAATAAAAATTGGATATTTGAGAAAATTTTGGATGGAATATTGAGATATTATCTTTATATCTTAGAAGTGTTTACAACTATTCTAATATGATTCCGGACACGATTTATCGAGGACGAACGTCAGTCCCAGTGCGGGAAACATAGCAATTCAGCCCCTCTTTTTGAGCATTTATGTATCACATCATGTTTTGACACCTTATACAATTCAATGGTACCTTTTAGGACTTGTTGGCAGGGTTTAGATTAGGACCCAAGAAGCTCAGATGAGTTTCAGCATCATTGAAACACTAGTTTTAGACTATTGCTGATGGAGATTCTTTTTTCATGATCACGGAAGCTGACTCACAATCACAACAAAGAATTTTATAGTGCATCATGATCGTGATGCATGGCAATATAATGTTATAGTCGCATGGTCAACTAGTCTTCGAGTCTTGATCGCGTGACACCTATCACCTGATATAGTAAACCTAAAGTGGATAAATAGTTGGTGTCACAAAGCAACAACCATTTTCTTCAATGTTGGAAAATATAGACTTATATTGAAATTAATTTTGGTGATTGATAAATATTATTGAAAGAACCAGAACCCTCAACATATGGTTTGTGATATAACAATGTGGTGACTACCTATCATTCCGATGTTGAAGAACGAGGTCCTTTGTTACAACTTGAAATTTAGAAAAGTAACGACTCTTATTTAACCCACCAATAAGTAAGTTAACTCAAAACACAATTGTAGCAATTTTATGGAAGTACATATAACAAATTAAACAATATCAGTCATCATTAAATCCTTTCATAAAACTCAAAATCAATAATACGGAAACAACAATATATAATTTAAACCACCCCAAAAGCTGAAAGTCATTGGTACAAGCCATTAACATCTAAATAAAACTCTAAAAATAAGAAAAATATTTGAAAAGAAGTACAAAATATAAAAACATAGAAGAGATCCAAGTGTGTTGCGGATCAACCAAGCAGCTTGTTAGGATATGGATATTTTTTCCTTCTTATATGGA